>NW_028156381.1:2500-36614 GCF_964263955.1 Coregonus lavaretus
GAGGGAAGAAAGAGAAGGGCCCATTTAGGGTTGTCATAATATGAACGCATGGTTTTAAGGGTGCCAGTAATAATAAGGCCTGAAACCATTGCATTCCTCTCAGATGAAACCCCATACCCATTTGGCAGCTGCAGTACACTTTACAACCCTATTCATTGTCTGAAAACCGCTCAACAGAGAGTCGCAGAGACAGGTAATCACAAAGCAAAGGGAAAATGAAAATGCTGAAGAGTTAGAGGCTCGTCATGACTATGACACAGAAACTATTAGGTGATCAAGAGACATGAACAAAGGAGGGTTAAGGGCAGCAACAGCGGCTCTGTTAGAGTATCCAAAATGGTACCTTATTCCCTTTATAGTGCACTTCTTTTCACTAGAGCCCTTAGGAAATAGGGTGCCATTTGGGACACAAGGCAGCCTCTGTCTTGGCATGGTGAAGGCAGTAGCCTATCAGGGAGGAGGGATTGGCGCTTACCGACTACTTTAGGCAGCTTCTGCCGTCTCAGTGGGATCCGGGGGAGTTTGGTGCTGATTCGGCTGAATCGTCCACACAGGATCCGCTTGGCTTTTTTACTGTTGGTAGAGTTGTCTTGGTCAGGACTGAGGGAAAGAGGGAGGGGTGACGCCATGGAAAACATACTAAATTACTAAACCATACGAACCGATTCAAATGTGGGTGAGGTTCATCTACATTGAAACGCTTGCAGTACGAGCAACACGCCATTGGAAACCATGAAGAAAAAGACCACACACTATCATACTGGCCCAGTCTGGACTTGGCAACATAAGATATACTGTGCAGGACCTTTAAACTCGATAGTAACCTATAACAAGGAGCCACAGTCTTTCCTGATCAGGTACCATGACCAGGAAAAACTCAAGGCCCTAACAATACTGTATGTACTGTAATAAAAGGGTAAAAACTCTTTAAAGGATGGAACACTCCACTATTTTAACAAGGAGGGCAAACGGCAACATCTTCTCTAACCTCCATCCCATCTCCAGCCCTCACCCTATACCAGGTCTGTGTCTGTCACCTGCCCTCACCCTACACCAGGTCTGTGTCTGTCACCCGCCTTCACCCTACACTAGGCCTGAGTCTGTCACCTGCCCTCACCCTACACCAGGCCTGTGTCTGTCACCCGCCCTCACCCTATACCAGGCCTGTGTCTGTCACCCTCCCTCACCCTACACCAGGCCTGTGTCTGTCACCCGCCCTCATCCTATAACAGGCCTGTGTCTGTCACCTGCCCTCACCCTACACCAGTCCTGTGTCTGTCACCCGCCTTCACCATATACCTCACCCTACACCAAGCCTGTGTCTGTCACCCGCCTTCACCCTAAACCAGGTCTGTGTCTGTCACCTGCCCTCACCCTAATTAAGGCCTGTGTCTTTCACCTGCCCTTACCCTACACCAGGTATATGTCTGTCACCTACCCTCACCCTATACCAGGCCTGTTTCTGTCACCCACCCTCACCCTATACTAGGGCTGTATTTGTCACCTGCCCTAACCCTACACCAGGCCTGTGTCTGTCACCCGCCTTCACCCTATACC
This sequence comes from Coregonus lavaretus, assembly GCF_964263955.1. Lineage (NCBI taxonomy): Eukaryota > Metazoa > Chordata > Actinopteri > Salmoniformes > Salmonidae > Coregonus > Coregonus lavaretus. The sequence continues at coordinate 4,058 of NW_028156381.1, forward strand.
AGGCCTGTGTCTGTCACCCACCCTCACCCTATACTAGGTCTGTATTTGTCACCTGCCCTAACCCTACACCAGGCCTGTGTCTGTCACCCACCCTCACCCTACACTAGGCCTGTGTCTGTCACCCGCCTTCACCCTACACCAGCTATATGTCTGTCACCCGCCCTCACCCTACACTAGGCCTGTGTCTGTCACTCGCCTTACCCTACACCAGGCCTGTGTCTGTCACCCGCCCTCACCCTACACCAGGCCTGTGTCTGTCACCTGCCCTCACCCTACACCAGGCCTGTTTCTGTCACCTGCCCTCACCCTAATTAAGGCCTGTGTCTTTCACCTGCCCTTACCCTACACCAGGTATATGTCTGTCACCTACCCTCACCCTATACCAGGCCTGTTTCTGTCACCCACCCTCACCCTACACCAGGTCTGTGTTTGTCACCTACCCTCACCATATACATCACCCTACACCAAGCCTGTGTCTGTCACCCGCCTTCACCCTACACCAGGCCTGTGTCTGTCACCCACCCTCACCATATACTAGGTCTGTATTTGTCAACTGCCCTCACCCTACACAAGGTATGTGTCTGTCACTCACCCTCACCCTACACCAGGTTGTGTCTGTCCCCTGCCCTCACCCTATTTCAGGTATGTGTTTGTCACTGCCCTCACTCTACACCAGGCCTGTGTCTGTACCCCACCCTCACCCTATACCAGGTCTGTGTTTGTCACCTGCCCTCACCCTACACCAGGTATGTGTCTGTCACCCACACTCACCCTATACCAGGAATGTGTCTGTCCCCCACCCTCACCCTATACCAGGTCTGTGTTTGTCACCTGCCCTCACCCTACACCAGGTATGTGTCTGTCACCCACACTCACCCTATACCTCACCCTACAGCAGGCCTGTGTCTGTCACCCGCCTTCACCCTATACCAGGCCTGTGTCTGTCACCCACCCTCACCCTATACTAGGTCTGTATTTGTCACCTGCCCTAACCCTACACCAGGCCTGTGTCTGTCACCCGCCCTCATCCTATAACAGCCCTGTGTCTGTCACCTGCCCTCACCCTACACTAGGCCTGTGTCTGTAACTCGCCTTACCCTACACCAGGCCTGTGTCTGTCACCCGCCCTCACCCTACACCAGGCCTGTGTCTGTCACCCGCCCTCACCCTACACCAGGCCTGTGTCTGTCACCCGCCCTCACCCTACACCAGGCCTGTGTCTGTCACCTGCCCTCACCCTACACCAGGCCTGTTTCTGTCACCTGCCCTCACCCTAATTAAGGCCTGTGTCTTTCACCTGCCCTTACCCTACACCAGGTATATGTCTGTCACCTACCCTCACCCTATACCAGGCCTGTTTATGTCACCCACCCTCACCCTACACCAGGTCTGTGTCTGTCACCCGCCCTAACCCTAAACCAGGTCTGTGTCTGTCACCTGCCCTCACCCTATACCAGGCCTGTGTCTGTCACCTGCCCTCACCCTACACCAGGTCTGTGTTTGTCACCTACCCTCACCATATACCTCACCCTACACCAAGCCTGTGTCTGTCACCCGCCTTCACCCTACACCAGGCCTGTGTCTGTCACCCACCCTCACCCTATACTAGGTCTGTATTTGTCACCTGCCCTCATCCTACACAAGGTATGTGTCTGTCACTCACCCTCACCCTACACCAGGTTGTGTCTGTCCCCTGCCCTCACCCTATTTCAGGTATGTGTTTGTCACTGCCCTCACTCTACACCAGGCCTGTGTCTGTCCCCCACCCTCACCCTATACCAGGCCTGTGTCTGTCACCCACCCTCACCCTATACCAGGTCTGTGTTTGTCACCTGCCCTCACCCTACACCAGGTATGTGTCTGTCACCCACACTCACCCTATACCTCACCCTACAGCAGGCCTGTGTCTGTCACCCGCCTTCACCCTACACCAGGCCTGTGTCTGTCACCCACCCTCACCCTATACCAGGTCTGTGTTTGCCAACCGTCCTCACCCTACACCAGGCCTGTGTCTGTCACCCACCCTCACCCTATACCAGACCTGTGTCTGTCCCCCACCCTCACCCTATACCAGGTCTGTGTTTGTCACCTGCCCTCACCCTACACCAGGTATGTGTCTGTCACCCACACTCACCCTATACCTCACCCTACAGCAGGCCTGTGTCTGTCACCCGCCTTCACCCTACACCAGGCCTGTGTCTGTCACCCACCCTCACCCTATACCAGGTCTGTGTTTGTCACCTGCCCTCACCCTACACCAGGTATGTGTCTGTCACCCACACTCACCCTATACCTCACCCTACACCAGGTATGTGTCTGTCACTCACCCTCACCCTACACCAGGCCTGTGTCTGTCACTCGCCCTCACCCTATACCAGGCCTGTGTCTGTCACATGCCCTAACCCTACACCAGGCCTTTATCTGTCACCGCCCTCACCCTACACCAGGCCTTTATCTGTCACCGCCCTCACCCTACACCAGGCCTGTGTCTGTCACATGCCCTCACCCTACACCAGGCCTGTGTCTGTCACATGCCCTCACCCTACACCAGGCCTGTGTCTGTCACATGCCCTCACCCTACACCAGGCCTGTGTCTGTCACATGCCCTAACCCTACACCAGGCCTTTATCTGTCACTGCCCTCACCCTACACCAGGCCTGTGTCTGTCACATGCCCTCACCCTACACCAGGTATGTGTCTGTCACTCACCCTCACCCTACACCAGGCCTGTGTCTGTCACTCGCCCTCACCCTATACCAGGCCTGTGTCTGTCACATGCCCTAACCCTACACCAGGCCTTTATCTGTCACCGCCCTCACCCTACACCAGGCCTGTGTCTGTCACATGCCCTCACCCTACACCAGGCCTGTGTCTGTCACTCACTTGTGTTGGTCTTTATTTCTGCAGAGGCAGCAGCAGAGGAGTGAGAGGAGGACAGTGAGCAGAAAGGAGACCAGGGTTCCCGCCGCGATCACGCCCATCCGCTGGTTAGGCTCTGAAACAGCAGACAGATGGACACAAGCAGGGGTTTATGGGTGTGCCACACTGTTGCCAACCAGAGACATTTGTATATATCCGGTGCCAACTGGCATTATTCTGTCAGAACTCCCTGAACTCCCAGAATCACACTATGTTGACCCTCCACACTGTGGAAATACTGTAGACCTATAGTATGTACCATGAAGTGGGCATTGAAGAGATATCCAATTGAGATAAGTCATAGATGTTAATTTCAGCCATGCATGCAACAGCCCTCTTCTCTAAAAATCGCCACTCTTTATAGATCTCCTGCTGTGGATCCACTTAACCGACTTCTAGAAGCGTCCACTGAACCCTATCCTTCACTCACTCTATTACCCCTCTGCTACAACTCCCTTTACCCCCATAATTCATTCATGATTTAGAAGCACCCTCCCTTTCTAGGATGACTAGACTTAAAACTCAGTTGCATAAACATATCTAGGCCTTTGGAGCCCTGATCAAAAATAGTGCACTGCAAAGATGGCACCATCAGTGAGATAATCAGATAGCAATTAGATAAATACTGGTGGCCCCTGGCCCTCTATGTCCCTCTGCTGTCATAGAGGCTGTGGAAGAATAGAAGTGAGTCCTGGGTGTGGCATGTAGGGCCTGGCCACTGTGTTCACAGCTGGATAAAGGAAGGGACTGGCCCGGCAGAGCTGAATGGCCTGACCCAGTGACATCATCGCCGCTTCCCAACATGCTCATTTGCTGAAACCTCTGGTGACCTTGTTTCCTCTCCTCCCTTCTCTTTTCATCCTCCAGTTCTCTCTCCCTTACTCTTACTCTCACTCTTTCTCTCTCTCTCTCTACCATCCTCCCCCCCTCTCTCTCTCTACCATCCTCCCCCTCTCTCTCTCCCTCTTTCTCTCTCTCAACCATCCTCCCCCTCTCTCTCTGCTTTCTCTCTCTCTCTCTACCATCCTCCCCCTCTCTCTCTATCTCTACCATCTTCCATCACTCTCTTTCTCTCTCTCCCTCTTTCTCTCTCTCTACCATCTTCCCTCCAAACCCCCCCCCCCCCCCCCCCCCTTCTCTCCGGCTGGACAGGAACAAGGCCAACAAACACAGTCGTAAAAAAGGACACCAGGCATTCTGGAAAGGCCATTAGGCCTCCTCCATGTTAATTCTACTACAGTAACGTGAATAAACATGTGCGTTAGTGCTCATCGTCTCCGTTCAACTCACAGACAGACATTCATGAGCTGCGTCACTGCTAGCAACTGGCTATTTAGACAGACAAACAGTCAAGCAAGGGGTTTGGCATTTGGGACCTTCATGTGGAGTGCACACATTTGATATGATCTCTATAGTCACGTCTATAGTCACGTCTATAGTCAGGCAAGGGTGTGTTTTCTTTACGTCTTGCATTCCTTCAAAAAATCGAGTAACTTTTTTAACACTAGAAGCACCAGGGTTTGACGCCCCACGTGCTCCGCAAAGAACACCTTTTCTACCTCTTAATATTCAGTCTTGTGGCGTGGCTGCCTTAAAAAACAGTGACCTAACATTCTCTCAGATCTGTAGAAGTGAATGAGGAAATACAGAGAGTGGTTTCCTTGCGTAGGTTGCAGTGTGTGTGTGTGTGTGTGTGTGTGTGTTTCCTTACGTAGGTTGCAGGCCCCCGACACTGGGTTACAGTTGTTGTCGTGACAGGTGCAGGTCTGGGCACAGTTCACTCCATACTGACCCATCTGACACGTCATGTTGCAGCTAGAAGACAGACACAAACAACATCTTAGTGTCTGAGACAGGTGCATTGAAATAGACAGTTGGACAGGGGTTAACAGACAGTGAATAAACTGGTAATGTACTACAATGACTATATGAAGCCAACTCCCTCTGCACTGAATAATGATTACAGATGTAGGATCTTAATTTGATCACACTTTTGTTCCTGAAAATGTTCCTGAAAGCAGATTTACATAAATTCACGGAAAACCCACACTAACACACGGTTATATTAACATTTAATGTAGCCTACTTTTGGGCAGCTAATAGCCTAACCAATGATCATACAACATTATGGACTAAACGTTACAATCCTGTTGCTGAAGGATTATTTTGCTGTGACAATACAGGTCAAATAAAGATCCTACATCTGTACGTACAACCAGTAGTTTTTCCCGACCACTAGTGACCTGGGCACTAGAGATATGCTAGGGTCGAAAGGGTTTCCTGGTTTGGCCATGTAATTAGGAAACCTCTAGGCGTGAAGCACGAGGGTGTACAAAAAAAACAGTTGGAAAGATAACATGTCTGGGTATTGTAGACATGATGGGAAGCCTAAACAGGATGTTTTGGTGCGAGGCCCATTCTCCTTTAAATTGTTTAACTTGGGTCAAACGTTTCAGGAAGCCTTCCACAAGCTTCCCACAATAAGTTGGGTGAATTTTGGCCCATTCCTCCTGACAGAGCTGGTGTAACTGAGTCAGGTTTGTAGGCCTCCTTGCTCGCACACGCTTTTTCAGTTCTGCCCACAAATGTTCTATAGGACTGAGGTCAGGGCTTTGTGATGGCCACTCCAATACCTTGACTTTGTTGTCCTTAAGCCATTTTGCCACAACTTTGGAAGTATGCTTGGGGTCATTGTCCATTTGGAAGACCCATTTGCGACCAAGCTTTAACTTCCTGACTGATGTCTTGAGATGTTGCTTCAATATATCCACATAATTGTCCTTCCTCATGATGCCATCTATTTTGTGAAGTGCACCAGTCCCTCCTGCAGCAAAGCACCCCCACAGCATGATGCTGCCACCCCAGTGCTTCACGGTTGGGAAGGTGTTCTTTGGCTTGCAAGCAGCCCCCTTTTTCCTCCAAACATAACGATGGTTATTATGGCCAAACAGTTCTATTTTCTTTAATCAGACCAGAGGACATTTCTCCAAAAAGTACGATCTTTGTCCCCATGTGCAGTTGCAAACCGTAGTCTGGCATTTTTATGGGGGTTTTGGAGCAGTGGCTTCTCCCTTGGTGAGCAGCCTTTCAGGTTATGTCGATATAGGACTCGTTTTACTGTGGATATAGATACTTTTGTACCTGTTTCCTTCATCATCTTCACAAGGTCCTTTGCTGTTGTTCTGGGATTGATTTTCACTTTTCGCACCAAAGTACGTTCATCTCTAGGAGACAGAACGCGTCTCCTTCCTGAGCGGTATGACGGCTGCATGGTCCCATGGTGTTTATACTTGCGTACTATTGTTTGTAAAGATGAACGTGGCACCTTCAGGCGTTTGGAAATTGCTCCCAAGGATGAACCAGACTTGTGGAGGACTACAATTTTTTTTCTGAGGTCTTGGCTGATTTCTTTTGATTTTCCCATGATGTCAAGCAAAGAGGCACTGAGTTTGACGGTAGGCCTTGAAAAACATCCACAGGTACACCTCCAATTGACTCAAATGATGTAAATTAGCCTATCAGAAGCTTCTAAAGCCATGACATCATTTTCTGGAATTTTCCAAGCTGTTTAAAGGCACAGTCAACTTAGTGTATGTAAACTTCTGACCCACTGGAATTGTGATACAGTGAATTAATTGTCTGTAAACAATTGTTGGAAAAATTACTTGTGTCATGCACAAAGTAGATGTCCTAACCGACTTGCCAAAAATGTGTGGTGGTTGAAAAACAAGTTTTAATGACTCCAATCTAAGTGTATGTAAACTTCAGACTTCAACTGTATGTACATGTGGGTAGAGTTAAAGTGACTATGCATAAATAATATACTCAGGAGCTGTGAGTCACATCTCAGAACCCTTAGCACAGCATGCAAGCACACGTTCAATGCTCTGATGCAGTGACTGTAATTCAGCATCTATGTAAATCACATACTGAAAAGTACACTAGAAATGTGTACACACTCAGAACATTAGCACAGCATGACAGCATTGGTTAGTACAAGTTCATGTTTTTAAATGATTCTTTCAAGTGCTTAAAATGGTAATACAAAGGGTCTGTGAATAATATGTTGGCATGAGAACAAGTGGACAACATGAATGTACTAAACCATAAAGAGAATGTGTTTTTCCACATCATCTGTCGACATGAAATGTTATGTTGAAATTCCACAAAGTTAAATACCCATTAGGGCAACAAATATTTACTCTCCTAATAAACAACTAAAAGGAACCCTAATGGCATGCGCACATGTGTGTGTACACAGGTTTGTGTGCCCCTGCCCGTGGTTCCAGGTGTATGTGTGTGGCCTACCTGTCCCCGATCCAGCCGGGGTTGCAGTGGGAGCACTTTCCGTCGATGCGGTTGCAGAAGTGGCCGTCTTTACACGGAGGACACTCGTCCAGGCAGTTCTCCCCGAAGAAGCCTGGCAGGCACATCTGGTCACACTTTGTCCCGTTCCAGCCCCCCTCACAGGTCACACACCTCCCCTCGGTTATCTTACAGGGCTGCTGCCCCTTACAGTGCCCACACCTGGGGGAAGAGAGAGGGGAGAGGGGGATACATTAGAACACCTGGGGGGAGAGAGAGGGGAGAGGGGGAGACATTAGAACACCTGGGGGAAGAGAGTATTGCACTAAATGGAAATAGGGAGCTTTTTGGGCGAAGCCGTGTCTGTCATCACAATTTGGGAGCAGCATGACTACTGGGTGACATTTTGGTCGGTTTTGGTAATATCTCATAGTTGTAGTGCTGTCAAAACAATGCCTTATGTGTAAGATTACATTTGATGATTTGCTACATTTGCTACATTTGGGACCTGTAGACATTTTCCATGTGTGTAGTACAGATGTAGGATCTTAATTTGATCACCCTGTTGCAGGATAACCTTTAGTCTATTTGAGGTTTAAAAAGGCTTCTGAAGTTTGTAATTTCTACTTAGAAATTTCAGAATTTATGTTCCATTACGAAAAATGTATCAACTCCTACAAAAATGTCCATTAATTATAATCCACATAATAATTCACATTTCCTGTTGCTGCAGGATTATTTCCCTGCTGTAGCAAACTGGCTCTATTTTGGTATCCACATACTGTATGTCTTTGGTGTGCAGTTGAACAAAACAAAAACATTGGAATAATTTACTAAATCTTAACTTATTCCACAAAGAAATCCTAAAATATCTATTATTAGTATAGATTATTAGAACCTTCTAGAAATAGTTAGAAATAATTAGATTTCAAGCAGGTGATTCTCCTTTACTTTGGAAATGAACTGACCTGTGGTGAGTTGCAGGTGCCTGAAATATAAAAATCACTAATTCAACCAGTTTGAGTAGAGAAAAGGACTAATTCTCCTGTTTTGTATCTCTGTGAAGAAAAGAAAGAAAACTAGAGAATTATCTGAGGAGGTCAGACACAAGATTGAAGCCAAGCATTGACAATCTCAAGGCTACAAGTCCATCTCCAGAGACCTTGATGTTCCTGTTTCCACCATACGTAATGTTATCAAGACGTTTAAGGCCCATGCCACTGTAGCCAACCTCCCTGGACGTGGCCGCAAGAGAAAACTTGATGGAAGATTGCAGCGAAGGATGGTTTGAATGGTGGAGAAAGCATCTCGGTCAACCTCCACACAGATTCAAGCTGACCCTCTGACACAAGGTAAGACAGTTTCAACTCACACCATCTGTCGCCAACTCAATGAAAGGGAGTTATATGGTAGGAGAAGTGGCCAGCAATGAGTCCAGATCTAAATCCCATTGAAAACTTGTGGAGATCTGAAAACAGCAGTTGGGAGAAGGCACCCTTCAAATCTGGGAGAACTGGAGCAGTTTGCACAAGAAGAGTGGGCCAAACTGCCAGTACAGAGGTGCAGGAAGCTCATCAATGGCTATAGGAAGCGCTTGATTGCAGTTACTTTGACCAAAGGCTGTGCTATCAAATATTAAGTCTAGGGTGTCAATGCCAGTTCTGTTTATTTTCTGATTTAAACGGATATATATATATAGTTCCGAATCAAAAACAAAGGCTCTGTAATATTAACAGTGAAATAAAGAATTGTGGAGACCAAATACTTTGTTAAATCTCAACTTATTTTTAGGGAAAATTGTGAGTTACTTGAAAAAAGTGCAAAGGTGCCAATATTTTTGGCCCACTACTGTATAACACCAGTTCTGCAGACCCTGAACAAGGTAATCCACCTGAATGGCTTCAGCATATTAGATGATTATTATGAGATAATGTGAACACCAATTCCCCAGTATCTCCCTATTACACCGTTAATATGGATTTTAACGTTAAGATCCTTGGCAAAAAAAATAAAGAGAAAAACGTGTGCATTAGGATCATTGCCTTTTCAGTTTCACATCTGTTACATTTTCATGAAAAAATGTATGTTCCATTTTCTGTTAGAATAATACTCCCTCTCCAGTGAACTCAAATGGTTCTCTCCAGTGTTTTGGTTCCTCACCTGTTCCTGCAGTTCTGTCCGTAGAACCCAGCGGGACACGGTTCCCTGCAGAACTTCCCTCGGTACCCTGGCGTGCAGGTACACGAGCCATCCGCCTGGTTGCACTTCCCGTGGATACACTGACAATACCTCTCGCACCGCGGGCCCCACAGTCTCTCCTGGCACTGGCACCGACCCGTAAACTGCTCGCATGGTGAGTTATTACAGTTACACTGGATGGCACAGTTCCTCCCAGACCAGCCTGGACTACAGTTACACCTTCCTGTGTTCTGGTCACAGACAGAGTTGAGACTGCAGTAGCAGTTGTTAGCACACTGAGTGCCCCAGAAGCCATGGTGGCATGTGCACGAGCCCGTGTCCTGGTCACACTTGCCCTTCTGGCAGAGGCAGGGCTTCTCGCAGTTGGGCCCCCAGCGGTTGGGGTTGCATGTGCACTTGCCCGTCACGTCGTCACACTGGCCGTTGGGGAAGCACTGGCACTTGCCCTTGCAGTCGGGGCCCCAGAATTGGGTTGGGCACTCTGGGAAAGAAGGATAGAGTCCTTTTTATAGGATCACTGGAACCTCACAAGTCAAGGAATACACTGTACAATGGCTTCAACATTTCCCTTCTGTTGGTTTAGGACAGCACATTCAACACCATTCATTCAGAGTAATTTCAACAATGAACTGTAACATAATGGTTCCCTTGACAATGAAAGTACAAGTCATGGCCATGAAAGTGATTTGAATACATATGTTTTAAATATAGTATCACAAAAGCAAGTTGCTTACTTGTATCACAACTGGCTCCGAAATATCCATGTCGACAGCGACATTCATTGGGCCTGATGCACAGCTCATTCTCCTTACAGGTAAAGTTCCCTTCACAGAGAGCTGGTAGGAGGAGGTGAATACTGAATTATTATTGGCAATATCCACAACATGAAAACATACCATGTTGCAATACTTTATTGTGATGTTACTGATACATTACAAATGTGAATACGAAGAGGTATGAAAATACTGTATTTTGATGTTGATATGCATACATACGTGTCAAACATTCATCTCCTAGCTGCCCCCATCCGCTGCAGCACACCAATACTGGTGACCTAAACGACAGGGGAAGAAAAAGGAGCGTGTCAGAGAGGAAGAAGATAAGACTAGAAACGTGAACACTCAGTGTAGCAAAACAACAGAACCACCACCATCACCACCACTACCACCATCACTACCACCATCACCACCACCACTACTACCACCACTACCACCATCACCACCACCACTACCACCATCACTACCACCATCACCACCACCACTACTACCACCACTACCACCATCACCACCACCACTACTACCACCACTACCACCATCACCACCACCACTACTACCACCACTACCACCACTACCACCACTACTACCACCACTACCACCACTACTACCACCACTACCACCATCACCACCACCATCACCACCACCACTACCACCACCACTAACACCATCACCACCACCACTACTACCACCACTACCACCATCACCACCACCACTACTACCACCACTACCACCATCACCACCACCACTACTACCACCACTACCACCATCACCACCACCACTACTACCACCACTACCACCATCACCACCACCACTACTACCACCACTACCACCATCACCACCACCACTACTACCACCACTACCACCACTACTACCACCACTACCACCACTACTACCACCACTACCACCATCACCACCACCACTACTACCACCACTACCACCATCACCACCACCACTACTACCACCACTACCACCATCACCACCACTACTACCACCACTACCACCACTACTACCACCACTACCACCATCACCACCACCATCACCACCACCACTACCACCACCACTAACACCATCACCACCACCACTACCACCACTACTACCATCACTACCACCATCACCACCACCACTACTACCACCACTACCACCATCACCACCACCACTACCACCTCTACCACCACCACCATCACCACCACTACCACCATCACTACCACCATCACTACCACCACCACTACCATCACCACCACCACTACCACCTCTACCACCACTACCATCACCACTACCACCACCACTACCATCACCACTACCACCATCACTACCACCACTACTACCACCACTACCACCACCACTACCATCACCACCACCTCTACCACCACTACCATCACCACTACCACCACCACTACCATCACCACTACCACCATCACTACCACCATCACTAACACCATCATCACCACCACTACTACCACCACCACTACCACCACTACCACCACCACTACCATCACCACTACCACCAGGCAAGCTTCAGTTAAAATATCTTAAAGAAAACAAATACTGTTTGAAGATGACCCCACGTCTAGCCAGGAAGTAGTGGGGAGTGTGAGTTTAGAGAGGCATGACGGTCTAGTCGGAAGCAGCAACACCATGCTCTGCTCTGCTTTGTCAGGAAAGGACAGATGCTTCTCCTTTTCCTTCCACTCCACTGACCTCCCAGAGGTCCCTTGCACACTTTCCCTTCCTCTGAAGTGTTGGGGGCGGCATTCTGCCTTCAGTCAGACTCAGGGAGTGCACGCATACACACACACACTCACAGATAGAGACACACACACTGTTTTTTTAAACTATAAAACTACGCCAGCTTATCTCCTCTGTTCTGTCTCAAAGTTACGCCTGTGACATGGCGGTAGGCTGAGTTTGAGAGATTCTTTACAATTCTGGATGAAAGGTATGCACAAACATGGATCAAAAGCTGTGCAGTTTACTTTAATGCCATGAGTCTTTATAAACTATGAATCAGATCCACTTTCAGTGAGGTGTTTCCAAGGTGGTCAATGTTATCTATGTAACGTAGATACATCACATTGTACATGTATGGGGTTGAACCCATCTGACATTTGACACACAGCCCAATCCATCACAGCTCTGGAGAAGACTGATTTTGTTCTTTGTGTGAAAGATGTGGTTTTGAAATAAAGCAGGACCCACATTTGTATATCGCAACTCCTATATTAGTGATTTGCAACTTCGAAGGGCGTTCTAGTACTGAACTCCTCATTCAACAACATTATATTTGTTTCTTGAGACTGACAAAATCAGATAGCAGCTTTTCCACTTTTTTATAGGTTTGCTTTGCATTTCTCACTTTCCCATGGTACTTTATGATGCATTGAATACTGACAAACAAAGATGTGTGAACTGGCATTGTTGATGAGGTCAATGGCCCATTTACAGTCAGTGAGCTGATTTAATAACACCCAGAAACATACAGTAAAGCTGATTTAGTAACACCCAGCTACAATAGAGCTGATTTAGTAACACCCAGCTACAATAGAGCTTATTTAGTAACACTCAGCTACAATAGAGCTGATTTAGTAACACCCAGCTACAGTAGAGCTGATTTAGTAACACCCAGCTACAATAGAGCTGATTTAGTAACACCCAGCTACAGTAGAGCTGATTTAATAACACCCAGCTACAATAGAGCTGATTTAGTAACACCCAGCTACAGTACAGCTGATTTAGTAACACCCAGCTACAGTACAGCTGATTTAGTAACACCCAGCTACAATATAGCTGATTTAGTAACACCCAGCTACAATAGAGCTGATTTAGTAACACTCAGCTACAGTTGAGCTGATTTAGTAACACCCAGCTACAATAGAGCTGATTTAGTAACACCCAGCTACAATAGAGCTGATTTAGTAACACTCAGCTACAGTTGAGCTGATTTAGTAACACCCAGCTACAATAGAGCTGATTTAGTAACACCCAGCTACAGTACAGCTGATTTAGTAACACCCAGCTACAGTACAGCTGATTTAGTAACACCCAGCTACAATAGAGCTGATTTAGTAACACCCAGCTACAATAGAGCTGATTTAGTAACACCCAGCTACAGTAGAGCTGATTTAGTAACACCCAGCTACAATAGAGCTGATTTAGTAACACCCAGCTACAGTAGAGCTGATTTAGTAACACCCAGCTACAATAGAGCTGATTTAGTAACACCCAGCTACAGTACAGCTGATTTAGTAACACCCAGCTACAGTACAGCTGATTTAGTAACACCCAGCTACAATATAGCTGATTTAGTAACACCCAGCTACAATAGAGCTGATTTAGTAACACTCAGCTACAGTTGAGCTGATTTAGTAACACCCAGCTACAATAGAGCTGATTTAGTAACACCCAGCTACAATAGAGCTGATTTAGTAACACTCAGCTACAATAGAGCTGATTTAGTAACACCCAGCTACAATAGAGCTGATTTAGTAACACTCAGCTACAATAGAGCTGATTTAGTAACACTCAGCTACAATAGAGCTGATTTAGTAACACCCAGCTACAGTAGAGCTGATTTAGTAACACCCAGCTACAATAGAGCTGATTTAGTAACACCCAGCTACAGTACAGCTGATTTAGTAACACCCAGCTACAGTACAGCTGATTTAGTAACACCCAGCTACAATATAGCTGATTTAGTAACACCCAGCTACAGTTGAGCTGATTTAGTAACACTCAGCTACAGTTGAGCTGATTTAGTAACACCCAGCTACAATAGAGCTGATTTAATAACACTCAGCTACAGTTGAGCTGATTTAGTAACACCCAGCTACAATAGAGCTGATTTAGTAACACCCAGCTACAATAGAGCTGATTTAGTAACACTCAGCTACAATAGAGCTGATTTAGTAACACCCAGCTACAATAGAGCTGATTTAGTAACACCCAGCTACAATAGAGCTGATTTAGTAACACCCAGCTACAATAGAGCTGATTTAGTAACACTCAGCTACAATAGAGCTGATTTAGTAACACCCAGCTACAATAGAGCTGATTTAGTAACACCCAGCTACAATAGAGCTGATTTCATAACGCCCAGCTACAGTAGAGCTGATTTAGTAACACCCAGTTACTGTACAGTAGAGCTGATTTCGTAACACCCAGCTACAGTACAGCTGATTTAGTAACACCCAGCTACAGTAGAGCTAATTTAGTAACATGAGGACACACATAGGAAATGCTGAGCAGCAATGATAAATAAAAAACTACTCCCCTCAATTCTTCCTGTGACTGAACCCAGTAAAAATAGAAAATAAAAGGCAGAAATTAAAGAAAATGATAGGGGTGGTGCACTGCGAGAAAGCAAGCACTCAAGCCAGTAAAAAAATCTAAGGATAGGATTGTGATTGAGACGTTACATTGAGAGTTGGGCCAATGTCAAATGTGTATGTGGTGACGATGAATAATGGAGAGTTTACTGTACCCTAAGCAAAAACCACTCAGTGGGGATGCTAAACGTCAAAGTAATGACCTTCAAACCAACTATAGACAGCTGGGCAACAACTATGACAACAAAGAAACATGTTTTATACAGACTACATGAGTTGTATTTTTAGGAGACATTCTAACAGGAAAGGTAAGGATAGAAGCAGGCTGGGCCCTGTGGTCTCCTTTCTAATGTCAGAGTGTGTTTAGGGGCAGACCACAGACTGGCTATGACCTCTACTTTGGATCCCATACACTCTTCTCTTGCACCCGACCCTCCTTTGACATGCTTAAATAGTCAATGCTTACTGGTGAATAAGAAATGTACGCTTCAGCTAATAGATTGTCACTTTCACTTGATCCACACACACACACGCACGCACGCACACACACACACACACACACACACACACACACACACACACACACACACACACACACACACACACACACACACACACACACACACACACACACACTTCATGGGTGTTCTGAATCTAATGAATGAAAACATTGGGAGACTGAGCTGTTTAAGATCAGTCTATAACTTTCCTTTGTGTCTGGCAGCGGAAGCCATAACATTTTGTGTGGTTATTTTCAGTCATTTTGCTCAATGTTTCCCAGCTCCAGTCCTCCAGTACCACCTACAGAACACATTGTGTTGTAGCCCCAGACAAACTCCCCTGATTCAACTCATTGAGGGCTTGATGATTAGTTGACAAGTTGAATCAGGTGTGCTTGTCCGGGCTACAACGAAAATCTGTGATGTTAGATACTCAAGGACTGGACTTGGGAAACACTGAAATAGCTGATGCCACGACTTCAGGCCAGTGTCAATCAATATATAGCGCCCCCTATAAGAATAGATGGAACATTATCCACGGTTCCAGATGCATGTCGCATCTGGATGGAATGGCTGTTCAGATGGACTCCTTCTTGTGTAAGGAGAGGTAGTGCATATGAAAAGAAATACGACCAACTAGTACACAATATCAGTGGAGGGCAAGACAACGTCATAACCGAGTCTCAAAGTATTTTGCAATGTGAGCGATCAATAAATGAAAGCACCATACAACAAGAAGTAGGTAGGCTAGCTGCATGACATGGAGAGTGATAAAGGCAGGCAACTCCTTTTTTAATCGACAGAACCGTTATTCTACTTACCCTGGTAGTTTGCATACATTCCTGCCTTTGGGATTGAGTTCTTGGCTGAAACTCGACAAAAATGAACAAACCACCAAAACTGCAAAAAAAATATTCAATTCCATTTTACAAGAAACAGCATCCTTCTAGACGCCTCTTTCACGCATTCCTCATCTCCAGAAAACGTTATCCTACTATTGTGTTATCCGGGGTTTCTTTATGTATAATCCACGGCGATAAAAGGTGTTTATTTGTTATTGTGGGAACTTCAGAAACTTTATCCAAGTATGGTATAATCCAGGTTCCATTTGCGGAGAAAAGGCTTACCACCGAGTTGAAACAAAGTGTAGCGACACCAAACCACGCAGAGTATAGTTCCAAATAAATTATAAAACCCAAACATAAACACGCAATTCGATCTCCTCGAATTATGACTTTCTTTCATTGCAGATTTGTAATAGAGAACTATTCGTTATTCCATACATTTTCAAAAGAATAAGCAAGAAGGAAAGAGACACCAGGAAAGTAGCGGAAGCCAACAGGCATCCTCCTTCGACAATAGAAGCAGCCGCTTATTGCCACCAACCATGATTTGACCACAAATCTTGTTTTGTGCCCAGTGGAATAACTAAGCTAACAGCAAACGAGTAGAAAACGGGCCGAGGCAAAATGTCAAATTTTCTTTAAATCAAAGATGAATATAGTTTTATTCCGTTATTGTCTTCTCTTTCTTGGGCTCTCAGGAGTGGCGGAGGGAAATTCCCGATGTAGTCTAGTTTATCCTTGGCTGCAGTTACAGAGTCAAGTGGATTTACTTTTCGTGCGCCACAGTTGATTTCCTGTTCTGAGAAAATAAGCCATAAAGCAACTCATAACAGTGGGTGTGCCACATGTGGACAAATAGACAATATTATGATATAGTCCTATGTCTGGTTCTTCAATGTCCACATTTCCTCAACATATAAGAGAATACTTTAACAATAATAATAACAATCATAAAACAATAA
This sequence comes from Coregonus lavaretus, assembly GCF_964263955.1. Classification (NCBI taxonomy): domain Eukaryota; kingdom Metazoa; phylum Chordata; class Actinopteri; order Salmoniformes; family Salmonidae; genus Coregonus; species Coregonus lavaretus. The sequence continues at coordinate 20,886 of NW_028156381.1, forward strand.
TAATAGTACAAGTGCTCTTATTTATAGTAAAATAATAGGAGTAATTTAATTTAGGCAATCAAGTACCAAACTTTTATTTATGTTTGTAACATTCATGTTAGTCACAATCAATCGTTATTATTCAAGGCCAACTTCATTGGATCGAAATTTGACAGAAAGAAAGAGCTCTTGGCAGCACCCTTACTACAGAGTTAACTTTTGCAAGACAATGGCTCCGCCGTCTGTTTCATTGAATGAACTGACACATGAGCTGACTGTGGGTTATTACCATTTCACCATAGTTTTCCAATACTTTACTGTGCGATTAATACAATCGTTTTTTATATTAACTTTTTTAGCATTAACTTGGGATACAAAAACGACGATTTCCTGTTTAATGGGATATTTATTGGGACAGGTGTTTTGGATTTTCGCGCTGGAATCGACCTGAAAGGAGGAGCACACACGTCTTATGTCAAAACTGTACACGCCCTTGCACCAGTAGGCTCGGATATATACTTCAGAAGACAATTTCCTTCCAGGGGTGCAGCCATGGGTGGGCCTGGGAGGGCATAGGCTCACCCACTTGGCAGCCAGGCCCACCCACTGGGAGTCAGGCCCAGCCAATCATTTTGAGTTTTATTACAGACAGAAATACTCCTCAGCACCCTCACCCCCCATAAGATGATCCTGCAGGTGAAGAAGCCGGATGTGGAGGTCCTGGGCTGGCATGGTTACACGTGGTCTGCGGTTGTGAGGCCAGTTGGACATACTGCCAAATTCTCTAAAACGACGTTGGAGGCAGCTTATGGTAGAGAAATGAACATTCAATTATCTGGCAACAGTTCTAGTGGACATTCCTGTGGTCTGCATGCCAATTGCATGCTCCCTCAAAACTTGAGACATCTGTGACATTGTGTTGTGTGACTAAACTGCACATTGTAAAGTGGCCTTTTATTGTTCCCAGCACAAGGTGCACCTGTGTAATGATCATGCTGTTTAATCAGCTTCTTGATATGCCACATCTGTCAGGTGGATGGATTATCTTAGAAATGATCAAATGCACACTAACAGGGATGTAAACAAATTTGTGCACAAAATTTGAAAGAAATAAGCTTTTTGTGTGTATGGACAGTTTCTGGGATTTTTATTTCAGCTCATGAAACATGAGACCAACACTTTACATGTTGCGTTTATATATTTATTTTTTCAGTGAAGGAGCTTCTTGTTTGGAGTGGTTAAAAAAAACAACCTATCCACAGTTTTTCAACATTCAGTCAACCTAAAGATGCAGCAGAGTAGGGAATCTAGTACGTCCCACTTCCAGCCATCCTGTCCTTTCTTACCGCTACATTTCTAAACACTGCAAAACATGGTGTTCCTGGCTAATGCTCTAAAAATGTTATGTAACGATTTATCATCTCAATTTGAAATTTCACTCCATAAAAGGAGTCACTAGAGACTCAAAGACACAAGAGGGGGTAGAACACAATGTTACGTAGTAACGCTTGAAAGATATGTAAATGCATTTTCCCTCTTTTTCCTAGCTGATGGATATCAGTAAAGGCTACTGGGGAAGAAGGCCTTTTGAGCAGTTTATGAAGATGACGTTCTATGGTCAGTCTGTGGTGGGAAAGGACCACAAGTCCATCAAGCCTCTGATTCAGAAGAACAGGGCTTCGTCCTGGACTACAGTGTAAAAGAGGATCTCACACAGGAGGAGGCAGTGGCTAGATGGTCTTCCTAACCTATTTCATAGACCCAGCAAAAACTGAATGTTGCTAGAACTTCAGGTTATACTGTATGTTCTGGTGGGGTCCCAGCAGCCATCGTTAGTAGAACAACAGTAAGAACATCCCATGTTAATGTTGGCTTATAAGAAAACAGAGATGTGTATCCCCCTTTATCAGAATGAAAATAGGTCATTGTTTTGTGTATGAATTTGAAATACTATATACTTCTGAGAGCACATAGACATCTTGTTAAGCAAACTAGTTTTTATTTTTCACACATCAAAAATGTTTCCACAAACTAATGTAATTTCCTTATTCTGAATGAAAGGTATCCAGATCTAACCAGAGTGAACGACCACAGTATGAATTTCCCCTCATTTGAAGCTAAGGACAGGCTATAATTTGACATCCCTCTTAGGATGTAAACACTAGTCTGTCCAGACCCCATTGGTCAGTTTGGTCAAAGCCCTCCTCGTCTGATTGGCTGTCCTCTCGGAACTCTCACTCTTCAGGAATTCTATCACATGAGGCGAAGCAGCAGCAGCACAAGGCAGAGAGTCAGTAGAGACAGTCTGATCCCTGCTCTGATATAAGCCTGTATGACAGGCCAGGAAAAACTTACACAACCGTTCTCTCTGAGGAGAGCTAGGCTTCATGTGGGTGAGATAATGGCACTATGTAGTCACACTGTGAGTTATGCTAAGTTTTTGTTCTGAACTCACCTTCATTTCCCCTCTTTGGAGGACAACTTTAACTTTGAGGTTATATGCCTAAAAATAAGTAAATTGGTCTGATTTTGTCCAGTGTGAGAGAGAGAGAGAGAGAGAGAGAGAGAGAGAGAGAGAGAGAGAGAGAGAGAGAGAGAGAGAGAGAGAGAGAAAGAAAGAGAGAGAGAGGGAGAGAAAGAAAGAAAGAGAGAGCAAGAGTGAGTGAGTGAGTGAGCGAGCGAGAGAGAGAGAGAGATGGGGACATACTGCCAAAGGACTGAGTGTTTCTCTGTGTCTCTCTCTCTCTGAAAGAGGTCACTCTGGTCAGGTACATTTCAGAATCAGCAAGCGATCAGCTCTGTTGACTCAGAACAGTGGCTGCCTGAGATCTTGTTTAATATGCAAAAACAGGTGTAAGACAGTGTGGTTTTACTCACTCCCTGCCCTGTTTGAAATATATCCTAACTCTACCATGAAAATAATATTAGGACAGGACACCCAGTCACTTCTGCTATGTTTAGTTTTCTGCTTAGTCTGGACTTTGTCTGCCATCAGAAGACATTCAGAGCTTTGTGTTGGTAAAAAACAGACCTGCAAGGCATAAGCCAGGAAGAGGTAGCTAGTCCACTTTGATACAAGACCACTTCCTGATACAGTTGTGCTGGACATGCACTCACGCGACTTATCAAAGACACTTGCACCAGTCAGCAACACAGCAGCATGTGAGTGAGGCACAGTATGAACAAGAGGGGATGCTTGGTCTTCCATAGAATAGAATATCAAATAATAGAATAGAATCATTCCTGAGAAAAAAAATCATTTTTCACAACAAGCTCGTACATATACAGTGGGGAAAAAAAGTATTTAGTCAGCCACCAATTGTGCAAGTTCTCCCACTTAAAAAGATGAGAGAGGCCTGTCATTTTCATCATAGGTACACGTCAACTATGACAGACAAATTGAGAAAAAAGAATCCAGAAAATCACATTGTAGGATTTTTAATGAATTTATTTGCAAATTATGGTGGAAAATAAGTATTTGGTCACCTACAAACAAGCAAGATTTCTGGCTCTCACAGACCTGTAACTTCTTCTTTAAGAGGCTCCTCTGTCCTCCACTCGTTACCTGTATTTATGGCACCTGTTTGAACTTGTTATCAGTATAAAAGACACCTGTCCACAACCTCAAACAGTCACACTCCAAACTCCACTATGGTCAAGACCAAAGAGCTGTCAAAGGACACCAGAAACAAAATTGTAGACCTGCACCAGGCTGGGAAGACTGAATCTGCAATAGGTAAGCAGCTTGGTTTGAAGAAATCAACTGTGGGAGCAAATATTAGGAAATGGAAGACATACAAGACCACTGATAATCTCCCTCGATCTGGGGCTCCACGCAAGATCTCACCCGTGGGGTCAAAATGATCACAAGAATGGTGAGCAAAAATCCCAGAACCACACGGGGGGACCTAGTGAATGACCTGCAGAGAGCTGGGACCAAAGTAACAAAGCCTACCATCAGTTACACACTACTCCGCCAGGGACTCAAATCCTGCAGTGCCAGACGTGCCCTGCTTAAGCCAGTAAATGTCCAGGCCCGTCTGAAGTTTGCTAGCGTGCATTTGGATGATCCAGAAGAGGATTGGGAGAATGTCATATGGTCAGATGAAACCAAAATATAACTTTTTGGTAAAAACTCAACTCATCATGTTTGGAGGACAAAGAATGCTGAGTTGCATCCAAAGAACACCATACCTACTGTGAAGCATGGGGGTGGAAACTTCATGCTTTGGGGCTTTTTTTCTGCAAAGGGACCAGGACGACTGATCCGTGTAAAGGAAAGAATGAATGGGGCCATGTATCGTGAGATTTTGAGTGAAAACCTCCTTCCATCAGCAAGGGCATTGAAGATGAAACGTGGCTGGGTCTTTTAGCATGACAATGATCCCAAACACACCTCCCGGGCAACGAAGGAGTGGCTTCGTAAGAAGCATTTCAAGGTCCTGGAGTGGCCTAGCCAGTCTCCAGATCTCAACCCCATAGAAAATCTTTGGAGGGAGTTGAAAGTCCGTGTTGCCCAGCGACAGCCCCAAAACATCACTGCTCTAGAGGAGATCTGCATGGAGGAATGGGCCAAAATACCAGCAACAGTGTGTGAAAACCTTGTGAAGACTTACAGAAAACGTTTGACCTGTGTCATTGCCAACAAGGGGTATATAACAAAGTATTGAGAAACTTTTGTTATTGACCAAATACTTATTTTCCACCATAATTTGCAAATAAATTCATAAAAAATCCTACAATGTGATTTTCTGGATTTTTTTTTCTCATTTTGTCTGTCATAGTTGACATGTACCTATGATGAAAATTACAGGCCTCTCTCATCTTTTTAAGTGGGAGAACTTGCACAATTGGTGGCTGACTAAATACTTTTTTTCCCCACTGTACACACAAATAACCAACCAACAACCCACCCCCTAGATATTTACAGTTCCATTTCATGCATGTGGAATGTATTTCTCTTAGTCCAGACATGCCATCATACCATCAACCCCCTGTTACCTTACTTTCTTACGTCCAAATACCCCAACAAGATCTCACAGTCTGACACGGCCTAACACGGTCTGACTTCAGTATTCGACTATGGTCCAGGGGGGAGAAAAACTTAGCGTTTTGACGGTTAAGTTTAGGCATTGATTCCGATTGGTTAAGTTAAGGGTTAAGGTTTGGGAATCGTTAAAAAAACTAAAAATGACTGCCTGGGAGTGGGATTGAACCCACAATCCTCTGAGCCGGAGCTCACAGCTTACGCCATCCGCCATCCTTGTCCACAACACCATAGCAAGCCACGAGCCTCCTCTATGGTATCAGCATCTCCCGACGTTCTGGGGACGAATGTCGAATACTGCATTGGATCTGGTGTGACCTGGCTGAATACCCATCAAGCTTACCGGCCCCAGAGTAGTCACATGTGACATGGGTCAGACCTCATTTCTGTGGTCTGTAATGGTATGGACATATGTTCAGCTGTATAGTGTGTCTGAGTGCCCTTCATGAAGGTCCAAACATGGGCAGGGACAGCTCAGTTTCTCAATCTATCTGGGGCCACCTGTGGGTTCATGGGTACAATATAAACTGGCTGGTGCCTCAAGGGCACTACGGTTCATGGAATGTTTTTTTTTTTAGTCTGATGTGCCAGGCTCATGTTCACCAAGGAATCTAATGTCAATGTTTGTGTGTGTGTGTGTGTGTGTGTGTGTGTGTGTGTGTGTGTGTGTGTGTGTGTGTGCGTGTGTGCGTGTGTGCGTGTGTGCGTGTGTGTGTGTGTATGGACTGTGGTGAGCTCTAATATGATCCTGTTTGTTCAGAACACTATAATACTGTTCAAATTCATAACGAGTGAATCAATTCTGCTTTCTTTTTCTTTCCTTCTTCGTTGACAGCTCATGTGTGTCCGCTGCAGAGAAGGAACGCTTAGGTAAGTCCGTCCGTTGGATTGTTAGGGTTCCATTTGAGCCACTAACTATATGATGCAACTGGTTGCAATAGGGAGGGATGCTGGTGTGTTTGCTGCCCCCTGCAGGCCACAGAGAAAATAAGTACAAGGCTCACCGACAGTTCAGGGACAGCCGAGGGGGAGTGACCAGAGCCGGGACATATTTCTACGCAGACGAGGCTAAATGTGACCAACACATGGAGACCTTCCTCAAGTGTATCAAAGCATCTGGTATCTAGCATCTGGTACGCCTGCAGAAAGACACAATAGACACAATATAGAGAGAAAGGCTGGACGGTCGGGGGGTTAGAGAGTATTTTTATTTTTTTCCAACCAGAGGGCCTCTGTCTCTCTCCATTAGCCCCCACCAGAGGGCCTCTGTCTCTCCCCCCATTAGCCCCCACCAGAGGGCCTCTGACTCCCCCCATTAGCCCCCACCAGAGGGCCTCTGACTCCCCCCATTAGCCCCCACCAGAGGGCCTCTGACTCCCCCCATTAGCCCCCACCAGAGGGTCTCTGTCTCTCTCCAATAGCCCCCACCAGAGGGCAGCCTACACACACACTGGTAAAGATGTTCAGCAGGCAGGCAGGCAGACACTGGAAGACGTTTCTGATTGACAGTGAGGGCTTTGCATAGACTGATTTGTAGTATACAATACTGTATATATCACTTCATACTTTATATTTTCCTGGCTAAAGGCTGTCTCTCCCTGTGCCCCTCCAGAACCATTGACATGCTGGATTGGAACAGCCGTTGTCCCAAACTTAGAGGTAAGCAATGCAAGCCAATGGAAATACTGTAGGAGATAAGCATAGACAGACACAATATGGATTTGTATCATACTCAAGTGGTTCTGTAAACACTGCCAAACCCTGTTTGTTTCAATTGACTGTATGTTTCAATTGACTTGTTAAATTGTTTGTGCTATTAAATTGGTAAGATTGACACTTTCGAGTTGATCCCAGAATTGAGAAAATAATGGGTGCTTGAAAGGAGTTCCACCACTTGGAAAGTGTCTCAGTGGGCCTCAGATAAAGTCTTTCTTGGCCTCTCTGGCCGTGCAACACACTATCTCCAGTGCCAGACCTAGCAAGATTTAATGGGAGAGAAGGCCCTATCTCCTGTGTTTGCTGAGACAGTGTGATTCATTGTGCCACAGACAGGTAAACATATTGTGTTTGCTTAGACAGGTCAGCTGGAGCTGCTGCTCAGTAAGTTCACTGAGGAGGGGGGAGAAGCAGATAAACAGAATGCTGCAGAGGTTGGACAAGCTGTCCAAGGTAAACACGACAAAGCGCTATGTAAAGGTATTGGCCGAAATCTGTCTTGCCTGCTACTTACTAAAATTACATACTGTGTACTAATCATACTACATACTATTAAGAACGCACTGTAAAAACAAATGCAGTAAGCAGCGAATATCAACATACTGGGCTCATCCTATTGAGAATGCGTAATTTAATGCGCAATTGCGTTGATTCCCGCCATATGTTAACTTTGATTACCAGCTGTTGTCAAACAAACTATTCTCTTCCTCAATAGTTTGCAGCAAATTTTACTACATGAAAAGTCAAAATGAGTATGACATGCTGGCATTTAAAGCATACTACATTTTCAAAATGTAATATACAAAAACACGTTATATTTGCGCATACCCAAAATGCCTACTACGGACACGGCCATTATCTATGCTATGTAATGTAATGTTATGTAATGTTATCACACTACTGCTTTCTAAAAGTTATGTTTCCTTAGATTCTTGAGAAAAACATGTAGCTCATGTGTCTGTATTGAAGTAGAACTCATCTTTGTTGAATAGAACTTGGTTCCTCTGCGTTGCAGCATGCTGAGGAGCACATTGTCCGTCTGACTACAACCTGGTTCCTCTGCGTTGCAGCATGCTGAGGAGCACAGTGTCCGTCTGATGGTGGATGCAGAGCAGACCTACTTCCTGCCTGCCATCAGCACCCTGACTGTGGAGATGCAGAGGATCTACAACGGAGAGAAACCTCCCATCTTCAACACCTACCAGTGCTACCTCAAGGTTAGAGACCCCATAGTCACACGTTGCCTTCTTTCCAGTGATACCTCAAGGTTAGAGAACCCATAGTCACACGTTGCCTTCTTTCCAGTGATACCTCAAGGTTAGAGAACCAGCAGTCACGCGTTGCCTTCCTTCCAGTGATACCTCAAGGTTAGAGACCCCATAGTCACACGTTGCCTTCTTTCCAGTGATACCTCAAGGTTAGAGAACCAGCAGTCACGCGTTGCCTTCTTTCCAGTGATACCTCAAGGTTAGAGAACCAGCAGTCACGCGTTGCCTTCCTTCCAGTGATACCTCAAGGTTAGAGACCCCATAGTCACACGTTGCCTTCTTTCCAGTGATACCTCAAGGTTAGAGAACCAGCAGTCACGCGTTGCCTTCTTTCCAGTGATACCTCAAGGTTAGAGACCCTGTAGTCAAATGTTGCCATATTAGGCCTGTGATAACGTGACCATGGATGTTGAGTTGTCGAGATGGGAGGGCTTGTGCACGGAGCCTACATGTAGCAGGTGGAAGAAATTGGATATGAGGATCCCATTGACACTGACTATGAGACCACTAACATGATGTACCACAGGTAAAGGATGAATCAATTCATACTAACGGACACTGAATACTTAAAAACATACTTAATACATACTTATAGTTAAAAACAAATGTTTTTAAGAACCTGTAATAGTGCTGAATAACTAAACTTTAGCTCTGATCTGACCAAAGGTACTGCACTTACAGGAAGTAGGCTGACATTTCAGGAGCAGCTTGGTCACAGCTGTGTAACAACGTGTCAGGGACAGTACTATGGTTTGATTTACTGTCATGTCTGTGTACTATAAGGTGTCTAGACTACATCCTGGATGAGATTGGACTGAACAGAAACGCCAATGTCATGTTGGCTTCACACAACGAGGACACGGTGAAGCACACCATGAGGAGGCAAGTCTCCATAATCTAGTCTACTGCCAAGGCCTTGGCATAGATCACAGACACACTGAGGAGGATGGCTCCCTTCCCTGACTGCTCTGAGGAGGATGGCTCCCTTCCCTGACTGCTCTGAGGAGGATGGCTCCCTAACCTGACTGCTCTGAAGAGGATGGCTCCCTGCCCTGACTGCTCTGAGGAGGATGGCTCCCTACCCTGACTGCTCTGATGAGGATGGCTCCCTGCCCTGACTGCTCTGAGGAGGATGGCTCCCTGCCCTGACTGCTCTGAGGAGGATAGCTCCCTAACCTGACTGCTCTGAGGAGGATGGCTCCCTTCCCTGACTGCTCTGAGGAGGATGGCTCCCTACCCTGACTGCTCTGAGGAGGATGGCTCCCTAACCTGACTGCTCTGAGGAGGATGGCTCCCTAACCTGACTGCTCTGAGGAGGATGGCTCCCTAACCTGACTGCTCTGAGGAGGATGGCTCCCTGCCCTGACTGCTCTGAAGAGGATGGCTCCCTGCCCTGACTGCTCTGAGGAGGATGGCTCCCTACCCTGACTGCTCTGAGGAGGATGGCTCCCTACCCTGACTGCTCTGAGGAGGATAGCTCCCTACCCTGACTGCTCTGAGGAGGATGGCTCCCTACCCTGACTGCTCTGAGGAGGATAGCTCCCTAACCTGACTGCTCTGAGGAGGATGGCTCCCTACCCTGACTGCTCTGAGGAGGATAGCTCCCTACCCTGACTGCTCTGAGGAGGATGGCTCCCTACCCTGACTGCTCTGAGGAGGATAGCTCCCTAACCTGACTGCTCTGAGGAGGATGGCTCCCTAACCTGACTGCTCTGAGGAGGATAGCTCCCTAACCTGACTGCTCTGAGGAGGATGGCTCCCTAACCTGACTGCTCTGAGGAGGATAGCTCCCTACCCTGACTGCTCTGAGGAGGATGGCTCCCTACCCTGACTGCTCTGAGGAGGATGGCTCCCTACCCTGACTGCTCTGAGGAGGATGGCTCCCTACCCTGACTGCTCTGAGGAGGATGGCTCCCTAACCTGACTGCTCTGAGGAGGATGGCTCCCTACCCTGACTGCTCTGAGGAGGATAGCTCCCTAACCTGACTGCTCTTACTGCCCACTCACACATACCTGTACATGTACATTACATTTCTAGAAGTGCTTTTAAACTATATTTACTTTTGTTGTTTGTGTTCATTGACACGCAGGATGAATAAGTTGGGCCTGACTCCCACGGAGAACTTCACAGAGAACCTCGGAAAGCTACTGGCCATGTGTGACAAGATCCGTTTCCCATTGGGTGAGCCTGATTGATTGATCGATTGATTGATTGGTTGGTTAGCTTCCATTGGGTGAAAGTGAGAGACATAGACAACACCCATGCGGTTGAACCCTGATCCATCTGACCTGCACAGAGCCAGTTCAGAAGGGAAACCAGAGTGCCCCGCCTCAGGCTGACGCATCAGCTGAGATGGAACCAATTAGAGGCTAGTAACAATCACGCCTACCTTATTAGAGGCCTATTTAAGCTGACCGGGTCTACTCACTCAACCTGCTGCTGCTTGCTGCTGCTGCTACTATTCGCTGGCTTCTACCTCCCACCACCACCCCAGCCTCTGCCTGTTCGGTTCTGTGTTCCTGCCGGGGGGATTGGTATAGCTTACTGTGATCACTGCCTGTATATTGATGCTTTGCTTAGGCAGTGAGCTACACTGAAGAAGCAGAGCTTATATTGCCAAGACTTGTATTATTCATTGCTTAATAAATTGTTGAACATATTTCTACGTGGCGTTTTCTTTCGGAACAATAATACATCACAAAATGACAAACAGGGTCTCTTTTTGATTTTTAACAGCAGGAGCTATAGTTATTAACTGAAATGTGTTAGTCACATGCGATATCTCAATTGGCCCAAAGGGGGCACTGCATCATTCGTGGGGGACGACATGTTTACCGCTGCCTTCTTCTTTTTGTTCTAGCTAGTGAAATCCCTGCTACTACTGTATCGTATAGCTTTGTGTTACTCTAAAACCTGTCCCTGTGACCTTTGTGTCTGTTCACTAATATACTACCCCTCTCCTCCCTCCAGGCCAGGCAGGTTTCCCTGTGTATAAGTATGCTCCCTATGGGCCTGTGAACGAGGTGATCCCATAGCTGTCCCGTCGTGCCCAGGACAACAGGGGCTTCATGAAGGGTTCCCAGAGGGAGAGAGAGCTGCTGTGGAAGGAGCTGAAACGCAGGCTGGCCTCTGGACAGGTCTTCTACAGGCCTCAGCCTGACCCTGCACTATGAAATCACAGCTAGCTAGCTGTCTCTCGCTCCGTCTCTGTCTGTGCCACTTACTCTCTTTTTAGTGATCTCTCTTTCTGTCTCTCTCGCTCTCATTTCACCCCTCTCTCTTTCTCTGTTTATCTCTCCCTCTTCCCCTTAGCTATCTTTCCCCCTCCCTCTTTCCCTCTCTCCCTCTCTCTTAATTTCCTCTCTGTAAGCGTTCCTCTTTTTGTCCTCTCAGCATCCTCAGAGCCCTGCATACATCATACAGGCATCTTTACTACTCCAAAAGGACTCCCTAAAATGTCCGGCTGGCCCAGTCCGCCTGCCGCTCACTACTTTTTTATCACTCTATTTATCCTGGAGAAGGACAGCAATAATAAAAAGATAACATGCTTGATTTAAATGGCAGTAAAGTATCCATCAATATTCATTTTTCTGTATAATGCTTCTTGATTCAAGGCCACATAAAACCCCTTAGGAGTATTTCTGTAGATTTCCTACATGATGTTTCACAAGTATTGTAGTATCTTATAGTGTTCTTTATGCTATTCATAAATCTAGAGTAAGAATGTATACTTGTCTAGCCCCTTGTGCCTCTATAGTACTGCATTAAATATTACACTCAAAGATAGTTTAAAAGAGAATAAACTTTATTGTAGTTTAGTTTAAATCGATAGGAGAATTCATTGTACATTCCTGAAGGCTCTGGAAGGTTTGTTCTCCAGTAGCCTAGTTTGCTTGTGTTGATGTCCGGAATGGCATTACTTTAAACTATTCAGGACTTCAAATCATTGTAACTCAGTGTTCTATTAATTTGTCCATTTGGCATCTAAATTAATATGACATTTTAAATATGTTTGATAAAGCACTGCAACCTTGTAAATATGAAAAACAGTTTATTTTGTTTATTCAGCATGTTTCATCAAGTAAGTTTATGATCAAAATAGCTGACAAGAAGAATGTAAAGAGAAATCCACAAGGCCTCAAACTCTCAAGACATCAACAATTATTTTTAAAGTTAAAGAAAATTGAGTGTTATCGTTCTCTTTTGTTGGCCGAGCTTTTGAGATAGACTCCCAGTATGGGTCATTGCAATGGTAATTGTAGGTTAGAGCCTGTTTCATTACTGACAGTCCATTAATATCTCATTCAGAAACTAATCAGGCTTCCCAATAATGATCACCCTGCGACTCTGTGACAGCAACCATCCTTCTGCAAATGATTATTAAATTGCCCATGATATTGTGCTCTCACACTGAATAGGGGAGGGAGAGGACGCATTAATCATTGGAAGCAAATTGGTCAGAAGAACAGAAACGAGAAAAATGCACTGTGTCTAATGTAAGTTCCTGCTGTGCTTTGTTCATAGAGTTTGTCAACCATTTTATCCATCCAATACACTATTTGAATCAAGTGTTCTTTTTGACTTTCAGGACATGTTCTTTTTCTTCTTCTAATTAGAACAGCTCCAGAGCCACTGTCAGAACATTTTTCCTAATGTACTTTATGAATGTTGACGTTTCTTATGCAAGAGGTTGACTGCGCAGCGTCGTCTCATGAGATCCCCTGTGGCGGTGGAACGGTTCAGCCTCAGACTGTTTGTTTGTTTTGCTTGCCTTATGTTTGTGGTTAGGATTTAATGGATTATCAGACGGCAGTTTGGGCATTTTCTTTCATCTCAGCAACTGAGGGGGATGTTTTAGTGAACTATGTGCTAAACAAGGTTAAATCACGGATGTCTCTGTTGCTAGGCAAGAACTAAGAATGGTTCCTTTCACTGGGCTTGTGTATGTGTAAAATGGGCATCTGCCCTGTCATTGGGTGAAATTCTACAGTAGTCTTATGTTATCTGTGACTGTAACCAGACTATGACCCTGTGGCTCCCCTTAGGCATATCCCTGGAACGAGCCAGGGTTGAACAGAGTTCAGGCTAAACCTTTGTCTCTCCTTGGCTATCTTCTTAAATTGATTACAGCATGATGAGGTGGGGTTTGTGTATGTTTGAAAGATTAAGTGTGAACCTGTCATGTCGAACAATCAATCTTCAGGTCAAGCTCGGGTGAGCCGGGGTTGAACAGAGTTTAAACTAAACATGAGTGTTTTTGCAAGATAAGGGATTGATTGGTTGTATTACTATTTATTCTGAACTGAATAAAAGTTAAATTTAGCCTCCATCATAGACGAAGGGAGTGAGAGAGCGGGAAACTGAAGATAATGGCAGGAGAACCCAAGAGGGAGGGGCTTTGAGCTAGGAGGGATGTGAATGGGACTATATAGACTGGGAGCAGAGAGAGAGAAGGGAGGCTACTCTGCAGACCAGCCCGGCTTTGTTGAATTGTAATAAAGTCAATCTTGATTCTACAAAAACTCTTATTTTCTACATCACAACATTACATGAACTCACACACACACACGCACGCACGCACGCACGCACGCACACACACACACACACACACACACACACACACACACACACACACACACACACACACACACACACACACACACACACACACACACACCACATACACATCATAGAATGATTGGTAACTCAAAAAGAACATGTAGTGTAGTTGGGAAAAGGTTAGGCTGTGGGGATTATATGTTTATGATGTGTCATGTTGGTATTTAAATTTCAGTGATAGTTTACAGAGAGGCTTATTATCAATTCAATGCTTGTAGCCTACCGTACAAACCAAGGGTAGGAAACCAAAATTATTTTCCAATCGTTTCGTTCTGAACAGAACCAGTTTCCTTTTTCGTTTTGTTCCACTGTTCCGACCAAAGTTCTGAACCAGTTAGAACCCCAAAAAAGTAACCGTTTATATCGTTACTTTCACTTCCTTTTTTTTAACCTGTGAAATCAACAGTTTTTTTTACATTTAGCTCATTCAATTACTTCACCAATCAGTGCGGATAGAGCAGGCAAGCTAGTTGTTTACATGCGTGATGGACAGACAAGTGTAGTCTACAGGGTAAGATGTAACTGAAATGTTGCAGGTGGGGAGAGAGCTAGAGAGGGTTGAGGAGGAGGCTTGACACGCTGGGCATCTTGTTATGCCATGCATTATCTGAATTAGGTCCACAGAATTATACCTAGGAGGAGCAGCTTCTATGAAGGAACTTTGAATGTCCTTTGAGCTAGCTAGCTACATGTAACAAGGTAGCGTAAACACACACAGGCAAAGATTTTCAGCTTGCAGGCAGACACTGGAATAAGTTTCTGAGTGACAGAGTGAGGTCTTTGCATATAGGCACTTTGTTGCGTTTTGTTGTGGGACTAGAAAAAAGGTGCCTGGAACGTAAACTAACGATATTAACTGGTTCCATACTTTTAAAATAACGGGTCTGTCCTGGAACAGTATGGATCACTAAAGCTAAAGCATAGGTCCTCAGAGAGAAGAAGAGGGAGAGACAGAGAGAGAGAGAGAGAGAGAGAGAGAGAGAGAGAGAGAGAGAGAGAGAGAGAGAGAGAGAGAGAGAGAGAGAGAGAGAGAGAGAGAGAGAGAGCGAGAGAGAGAGAGAGAGAGAGAGAGAGAGAGAGAGAGAGAGAGAGAGAGGAGAGAGAGAGAGAGAGAGAGAGAGAGAGAGAGAGAGAGCGAGAGAGAGGAGAGAGAGAGAGAGAGAGAGAGAGAGAGAGAGAGGAGAGAGAGAGAGAGAGAGAGAGAGAGAGAGAGTGAGAGGATGGAGAGAGAAAGAGGGGGAGAAAGTGAGAGGAGAAAGAAAGAAAGAATGAAAGAAAGAAAGGGAGAGAGAGAGAGTCTGGCTGCACAGCAGAAAAACATCATGGCGCTGCTGTTGCTCTCAGCCATTTTACTGTGGAAGATGAGTCATTCTGACTGTCATATACTACAGATCCTGTGTGTATGTGCGTGTGTGTGTGTGCGTGTGCGTGTGTGTGTGTGTGTGTGTCAAACCCTCTCTCAGGCCCCTGGGACTTACACTCTTAGAAAAAAGGGTTCCAAAAGGGTCCTTTGTCTGTCCCCATTGGAGAACCATTTTTGGTTCCCAGTGGTGGACACTTGTTTTAATTTTTTGTTTTAACCCTATCCCAAACCTTAACCCTTACCTTAACCATTTGGAATGAGTGCCTACATCTAATGTTTTAACCCTACCCCAAACCTTAACCCTTACCTTAACCATTTTACCCCTACCTACATGTACAAATTATCTTAACTAACCTGTACCCCGCACATTGACTCGGTACCGGTACCCCCTGTATATAGCCTCATTATCGCTATTGTTATTTTATCGTGTTACTTTTAATTTTATTTTCTACTTTAGTTTATTTAGTAAATATTTTCTTAACTTTTTCTTGAACAGCATTGTTGGTTAAGGGCTGTAAGTAAGCATTTCACGGTAAGGTCTACACACCTGTTGTATTCGGCGCATGTGACATAAAATTTAATTTAATTTCATTTGATTTGATTTGGAATGAGTGCCTAAACTTAATGTTTTAACCCTATCCCAAACCTTAACTCTTAACCTTCTAATTTTGATGTTTGGAGCAACTTCGAAATTTGACGTTTAGATAAACATGGATAAACATCTAGTTCACCAACA
>NW_028156380.1:0-32500 GCF_964263955.1 Coregonus lavaretus
GGAGGCTTTGTTGCGAAATAGGAAGCCGATTCTAGATTTAACTTTGGATTGGAGATGCTTAATGTGAGTCTGGAAGGAGAGTTTACGGTCTAACCAGACACCTAGGTATTTGTAGTTGTCCTCCTTGTACCTTTATTAAAACAAAAGACACCTATTGTCTGTCACATCTGTATTATGGTTTACATAGAGGACAACAAGGAGAACACAATAAACCCCATGAAGTACAAGAGATCACTTTAACACAAACACATACACCACCCAAAATAATGGCAACAATAAAACCAATACACACAATTTAAGTGAAATACAGTACTTGATTTGTGGGCAGGGCATGACAGGTGAAAGTGTTGTCTGAAAAACAGCATGGGTCTTTCCAGACGCACAGTGGTACCGTATCAGAACAGGTAGATAAGGCCATACACTGTACATTACATCACGTAGGTCAGATGAGGTCATATGCACATAGAACTGCATATGTGAGTGGTGTTCACGAGTCCACTCCTTTTGTATCTTCTGTGAGACCCAGGTCCAGTAAGATGCCAACATGGAGAAGAAGTAGGAGGCCAGACTAGACCAGACCAGACGTGGAGGTTGACTGGGGCCGGTGCCCTCCTCCATCCTCCTTCCTGTCTCCCTGTTCTCTGCCCGCCTGGTGGTGAGTTCTGGGTGTTAGGCGGCTGACCTGTGGGGGGAGGAGGAGAACCCCTCTAAACCAGAGGAGGAGGGAGAGAGGAGGAGGGAGGGAGAGAGGAGGGAGGGAGAGAGGAGGGAGAGGGAGAGAGGAGGAGGGAGCGAGGAGGAGGGAGGGAGAGAGGAGGAGGGAGGGAGAGAGGAGTAGGGAGGGAGAGAGGAGGGAGAGGGAGGGAGGAGGGAGAGGGAGGGAGAGAGGAGGAGGGAGGGAGAGAGGAGGGAGGGAGAGAGGAGGAGGGAGGGAGAGAGGAGGGAGGGAGGGAGAGAGGAGGAGGGAGAGGGAGAGAGGAGGGAGAGGGAGAGAGGAGGAGGGAGGAAGAGAGGAGGAGGGAGGGAGAGAGGAGGGAGAGGGAGGGAGAGAGGAGGAGGGAGGGAGGGAGAGAGAGAGGAGGGAGAGGGAGAGAGGAGGGAGAGGGAGGGAGAGAGGAGGAGGGAGGGAGGGAGAGGGAGAGAGGAGGAGGGAGGGAGAGAGGAGGGAGAGGGAGGGAGAGAGGAGGAGGGAGAGAGAGAGAGGAGGGAGAGGGAGAGAGGAGGGAGAGGGAGGGAGGGAGGGAGGGAGGGAGGGAGGGAGGGAGGGAGGGAGGGAGAGAGAGAGGAGGAGGGAGGGAGGGAGGAGGAGGGAGGGAGAGAGGAGGAGGGAGAGGGAGGTGTGATCTGGTCTCAAGTAGAGGGTGGGGATGAGAGCTGCTCTACTGACTGCTCACAATCGCTCCGTTTCCATGCAGACTGGGCCTGGATGTTAGGTTATGGGGAGGATCGCTCCGTTCCATGCAGACTAGGCCTGGCTGTTAGGTTATGTGGAGGATCGCTCCGTTTCCATGCAGACTGGGCCTGGATGTTAGGTTATGGGGAGGATCGCTCCGTTTCAATGCAGACTGGGCCTGGCTGTTAGGTTATGGGGAGGATCGCTTCGTTTCCATGCAGACTGGGCCTGGCTGTTAGGTTATGGGGAGGATTGCTCCGTTTCCATGCAGACTGGCCCTGGCTGTTAGGTTATGGGGAGGATCGCTCCGTTTCCATGCAGACTGGGCCTGGCTGTTAGGTTATGGGGAGGATCGCTTCGTTTCCATGCAGACTGGGCCTGGCTGTTAGGTTATGGGGAGGATCGCTCAGATTCCATGCAGACTGGGCCTGGCTGTTAGGTTATGGGGAGGATCGCTACGTTTCCATGCAGACTGGGCCTGGCTGTTAGGTTATGGGGAGGATCGCTCAGTTTCCATGCAGACTGGCCCTGGCTGTTAGGTTATGGGGAGGATCGCTCCGTTTCCATGCAGACTGGGCCTGGCTGTTAGGTTATGGGGAGGATCGCTCCGTTTCCATGCAGACTGGGCCTGGCTGTTAGGTTATGGGGAGGATCGCTCCGTTTCCATGCAGACTGGGCCTGGCTGTTAGGTTATGGGGAGGATCGCTCCGTTTCCATGCAGACTGGGCCTGGCTGTTAGGTTATGGGGAGGATCGCTCCGTTTCCATGCAGACTGGGCCTGGCTATTAGGTTATGGGGAGGATCGCTCTGTTTCCATGCAGACTGGGCCTGGTGGTTAGGTTATGGGGAGGATCGCTCCGTTTCCATGCAGACTGGGCCTGGATGTTAGGTTATGGGGAGGATCGCTCCGTTTCCATGCAGACTGGGCCTGGCTGTTAGGTTATGGGGAGGATTGCTCCGTTTCCATGCAGACTGGGCCTGGCTGTTAGGTTATGGGGAGGATCGCTACGTTTCCATGCAGACTGGGCCTGGCAGTTAGGTTATGGGGAGGATCGCTCCGTTTCCATGCAGACTGGGCCTGGTGGTTAGGTTATGGGGAGGATCGCTACGTTTCCATGCAGACTGGGCCTGGCTGTTAGGTTATGGGGAGGATCGCTCAGTTTCCATGCAGACTGGGCCTGGCTGTTAGGTTATGGGGAGGATCGCTCCGTTTCCATGCAGACTGGGCCTGGATGTTAGGTTATGGGGAGGATCGCTCCGTTTCAATGCAGACTGGGCCTGGCTGTTAGGTTATGGGGGAGGATCGCTCCGTTTCCATGCAGACTGGGCCTGGCTATTAGGTTATGGGGAGGATCGCTACGTTTCCATGCAGACTGGGCCTGGCTGTTAGGTTATGGGGAGGATCGCTCAGTTTCCATGCAGACTGGGCCTGGCTGTTAGGTTATGGGGAGGATCGCTCCGTTTCAATGCAGACTGGGCCTGGCTGTTAGGTTATGGGGGAGGATCGCTCCGTTTCCATGCAGACTGGGCCTGGCTGTTAGGTTATGGGGAGGATCGCTCCGTTTCCATGCAGACTGGGCCTGGCTATTAGGTTATGGGGAGGATCGCTCTGTTTCCATGCAGACTGGGCCTGGTGGTTAGGTTATGGGGAGGATCGCTCCGTTTCCATGCAGACTGGGCCTGGATGTTAGGTTATGGGGAGGATCGCTCCGTTTCCATGCAGACTGGGCCTGGCTGTTAGGTTATGGGGAGGATTGCTCCGTTTCCATGCAGACTGGGCCTGGCTGTTAGGTTATGGGGAGGATCGCTACGTTTCCATGCAGACTGGGCCTGGCAGTTAGGTTATGGGGAGGATCGCTCCGTTTCCATGCAGACTGGGCCTGGTGGTTAGGTTATGGGGAGGATCGCTACGTTTCCATGCAGACTGGGCCTGGCTGTTAGGTTATGGGGAGGATCGCTCAGTTTCCATGCAGACTGGGCCTGGCTGTTAGGTTATGGGGAGGATCGCTCCGTTTCCATGCAGACTGGGCCTGGATGTTAGGTTATGGGGAGGATCGCTCCGTTTCAATGCAGACTGGGCCTGGCTGTTAGGTTATGGGGGAGGATCGCTCCGTTTCCATGCAGACTGGGCCTGGCTATTAGGTTATGGGGAGGATCGCTACGTTTCCATGCAGACTGGGCCTGGCTGTTAGGTTATGGGGAGGATCGCTCAGTTTCCATGCAGACTGGGCCTGGCTGTTAGGTTATGGGGAGGATCGCTCCGTTTCAATGCAGACTGGGCCTGGCTGTTAGGTTATGGGGGAGGATCACTCCGTTTCCATGCAGACTGGGCCTGGCTGTTAGGTTATGGGGAGGATCGCTACGTTTCCATGCAGACTGGGCCTGGCTGTTAGGTTATGGGGAGGATCGCTCAGTTTCCATGCAGACTGGCCCTGGCTGTTAGGTTATGGGGAGGATCGCTCCGTTTCCATGCAGACTGGGCCTGGCTGTTAGGTTATGGGGAGGATCGCTCCGTTTCCATGCAGACTGGGCCTGGCTGTTAGGTTATGGGGAGGATCGCTACGTTTCCATGCAGACTGGCCCTGGCTGTTAGGTTATGGGGAGGATCGCTCCGTTTCCATGCAGACTGGGCCTGGCTGTTAGGTTATGGGGAGGATCGCTCCGTTTCCATGCAGACTGGGCCTGGCTGTTAGGTTATGGGGAGGATCGCTACGTTTCCATGCATACTGGCCCTGGCTGTTAGGTTATGGGGAGGATCGCTACGTTTCCATGCAGACTGGGCCTGGCTGTTAGGTTATGGGGAGGATCGCTCCGTTTCCATGCAGACTGGGCCTGGCTGTTAGGTTATGGGGAGGATCGCTCTGTTTCCATGCAGACTGGACCTGGTGGTTAGGTTATGGGGAGGATCGCTCCGTTTCCATGCAGACTGGGCCTGGATGTTAGGTTATGGGGAGGATCGCTCCATTTCAATGCAGACTGGGCCTGGCTGTTAGGTTATGGGGGAGGATCGCTCCGTTTCCATGCAGACTGGGCCTGGCTGTTAGGTTATGGGGAGGATTGCTCCGTTTCCATGCAGACTGGCCCTGGCTGTTAGGTTATGGGGAGGATCGCTCCGTTTCCATGCAGACTGGGCCTGGCAGTTAGGTTATGGGGAGGATCGCTCAGTTTCCATGCAGACTGGCCCTGGCTGTTAGGTTATGGGGAGGATCGCTCCGTTTCCATGCAGACTGGGCCTGGCTGTTAGGTTATGGGGAGGATCGCTCTGTTTCCATGCAGACTGGGCCTGGTGGTTAGGTTATGGAGGAGGATGTTAAAAAGCAGGCAACACCCTTGTGTGAAGCTATGTTGTGTGACACATATGCAGCCCACCCCATTCCACATCCTAGATTTGGCCCTGGATACAATTGCAGGTTTGAGAGTGACAAATGGGACTGAGTCGGGCTCAGCTGAGGACAAGGGAAGAGTGGGAATCATATTTATACTGTAGAGATAGACTGTAGCGTCATATACTGTGGAGAGATAGACTGTAGAGAGATAGACTGTAGAGAGATAGACTGTAGAGAGATGTAGAGAGATAGACTGTAGAGAGATGTAGAGAGAGACTGTAGAGAGATATACTGTAGAGAGATAGACTGTAGAGAGATAGACTGTAGAGAGATATACTGTAGAGAGATAGACTGTAGAGAGATGTAGAGAGATAGACTGTAGAGAGATGTAGAGAGATAGACTGTAGAGAGATATACTGTAGAGAGATAGACTGTAGAGAGATAGACTGTAGAGAGATATACTGTAGAGAGATAGACTGTAGAGAGATAGACTGTAGAGAGATATACTGTAGAGAGATAGACTGTAGAGAGATGTAGAGAGATAGACTGTAGAGAGATGTAGAGAGATAGACTGTAGAGAGATATACTGTAGAGAGATAGACTGTAGAGAGATAGACTGTAGAGAGATATACTGTAGAGAGATAGACTGTAGAGAGATGTAGAGAGATAGACTGTAGAGAGATGTAGAGAGATAGACTGTAGAGAGATATACTGTAGAGAGATAGACTGTAGAGAGATAGACTGTAGAGAGATGTAGAGAGATAGACTGTAGAGAGATGTAGAGAGATAGACTGTAGAGAGATATACTGTAGAGAGATAGACTGTAGAGAGATGTAGAGAGATAGACTGTAGAGAGATATACTGTAGAGAGATAGACTGTAGAGAGATAGACTGTAGAGAGATATACTGTAGAGAGATAGACTGTAGAGAGATGTAGAGAGATAGACTGTAGAGAGATGTAGAGAGATAGACTGTAGAGAGATATACTGTAGAGAGATAGACTGTAGAGAGATAGACTGTAGAGAGATGTAGAGAGATAGACTGTAGAGAGATGTAGAGAGATAGACTGTAGAGAGATATACTGTAGAGAGATAGACTGTAGAGAGATAGACTGTAGAGAGATGTAGAGAGATAGACTGTAGAGAGATGTAGAGAGATAGACTGTAGAGAGATATACTGTAGAGAGATAGACTGTAGAGAGATAGACTGTAGAGAGATAGACTGTAGAGAGATAGACTGTAGAGAGATGTAGAGAGATAGACTAGAGAGATGTAGAGAGATAGACTGTAGAGAGATAGACTGTAGAGAGATAGACTGTAGAGAGATAGACTTAGAGAGATAGACTGTAGAGAGATAGACTGTAGAGAGATAGACTGTAGAGAGATATACTGTAGAGAGATAGACTGTAGAGAGATATACTGTAGAGAGATAGGGTGTAGCGTTATATACTGTAGAGAGATAGACTGTAGAGAGATAGACTGTAGAGAGATAGACTGTAGCGTTATATACTGTAGAGAGATATACTGTAGAGAGATAGACTGTAGAGAGATAGACTGTAGAGAGATAGACTGTAGAGAGATAGACTGTAGAGCGATAGACTGTAGCGTTATATACTGTAGAGAGATAGACTGTAGAGAGATAGACTGTAGAGAGATAGGGTGCCATTTGGGACACAACTTTACACTGCCCCACCAGCAGAGTTCCTCACCCAAACAGGATTTTTGGGAGGGAGGGAGGGACAGGGACAATGCCCCAAGTCAACTGCTGTCTTCTGGCCAGACTGGCCACTAGCTCTGCCTTCCTTCTATTAAAAAGCCCCCAAACCCAGAACAACTCACCCTTCTCTGTTTGCTACATCATTCTCAATCCAAATTCATTTCAGCCATTTTGATTGGATGCCCCCTTCTCGTAAAGCACTCAACTTTAATTTTACACGTGCATGCAAATACACATTTGTACACATACCCGGACACACACACCTGCTTGCGCACACGTGCACACACACACACACACCCACCCACACACACACACACACACACACACACACACACACACACACACACACACACACACACACACACACACACACACACACACACACACACACAGCTCAGGTAGAGTTGCCTCTAGGCGTGGCTGTGCTACAGGTTGACAGCAGTGAGGTGAGGCCTGAACCCCGCCAACACACAGAACGTGACTACAAAGCCCCGTCACAGCCCAGGCATGTGCCAACATGAGTCAAAATCACACCACACACACAGGCATGCAGGGCCCTCTGCCCCACGCCCTCCGCCCCACGCCCTCCGCCCCATTCCCTCTGCCCCACGCCCTCCGCCCCACAATTTCCGCCCCACGCCCTCCGCCCCTCTGCCCCATGCCCTCCGCCCCACGCCCTCTGCCCCACGATCTCTGCCCCACACCCTCCGCCCCACGCCCTCCGCCCCACAATTTCCGCACCACGCCCTCCGCCCCTCTGCCCCACGCCCTCCGCCCCTCTGCCCCATGCCCTCCGCCCCACGATCTCCGCCCCACGATCTCCGCCCCACGCCCTCCACCCCTCCACCCCTCCGCCCCTCCGCCCCCCGCCCCACGCCCTCCACCCCTCCACCCCTCCACCCCTCCGCCCCCCGCCCCACGCCCTCCGCCCTCCACCCTCCACCATATATTGCGACAATAGACACAATCAACCATCCATGTCCACAGACAGAAATACATTCACACACTTATAGCGGAGAAAA
Organism: Coregonus lavaretus; assembly: GCF_964263955.1. Taxonomy (NCBI): domain Eukaryota; kingdom Metazoa; phylum Chordata; class Actinopteri; order Salmoniformes; family Salmonidae; genus Coregonus; species Coregonus lavaretus. The sequence goes on from NW_028156380.1 coordinate 7,458, forward strand.
ACATATTTACATCTGTAATTACATGGACAGGGCTTCAGCCCAAGCCTCAAGCTCGGTAAGATCAAATGGAATATGACTACACCGAATCCATTAAACATATGAAGGGGGTTATGTTAGGGGAAGTTTAGAATTTTTAATGAAACATTACCATGCTAACCCAAGCGTCTCTCAGCTCTGTGTGGGACGTTGTTTAGCTGGAGATGAACCCACCACATCAGGAGACATTCCTTTTATTTTTGCTTCTCAGACGAGCGATGGACAAAATCCATTACGTTCAGATCAGGGGTTCAGACAGAACACTAATGTCAATGAAAATAAAGTCACTCAGATGTCAGCGTGTTGTGGTTGGGTCGTTTTAGCACACTCGGTCTGAGCACCTACCCGAGCCCCCACCCTGTCTCAGAGACTCCACCATCACCCCTGTCTCTACCTCACCCCTGTCTCAGAGCCCTCACCCATCTCTCCCTCACCCCTGTCTCAGAGCCCTTACCCTCACCCCTGTCTCTCCCTCACCCCTGTCTCAGAGCCTCCACCCCTGTCTCAGAGCCCTCACCCATCTCTCCCTCACCCCTGTCTCAGAGCCCTTACCATCCCACCTGTCTCAGAGCTTCCACCCGTCTATCCCTAAACCCCGTCTTAGTCAGAGCCCCTACCCTCACCCCTGTCTCAGAGCCCTCTCCCTCACCCCTGTCTCAGAGCCCTCACCCTCACCTCTGTCTCAGAGCCCTCTCCTTCACCCCTGTCTCAGAGCCCCCTCCCTCACCCCGTCTCTCCCTCACCCCTGTCTCAGAGCCCTCTCCCTCACCCCTGTCTCTGAGCCCTCACCCCCACCTCTGTCTCAGAGCCCTCTCCATCTCCCTCACCCCTGTCTCAGAGCCCTCTCCCTCACCCCTGTCTCTCCCTCACCCTTACAACACATTATGTATAGGTTTACTCTATCAAGATCTAGTCACTGAAATCATCTGTATATCTGTAACTAAATTGTATTTGTCGATATATACAGTGTATGATAATGTTTTGATTGGTATATTTGAGTAACAAGCAGTTGTAAACCCTGAACCGTAGGCCCCTTTTTGTTATACAGTAGAAACATGAGTGGCCTTTAATGTTGAGAGATGTAAATGGAGATGATTATGGTTCCTGTGCCAGGGCGTCCGGATCATACGACCCCAGAGTGATTATGGTTCCTGTGCCAGGGCGTCCGGGTCATACGACCCCAGAGTGATTATGGTTCCTGTGCCAGGGCGTCCGGATCATACGACCCCAGAGTGATTATGGTCCCTGTGCCAGGGCGTCCGGATCATACGACCCCAGAGTGATTATGGTTCCTGTGCCAGGGCGTCCCGATCAAACGACCCCAGAGTGATTATGGTTCCTGTGCCAGGGCCTCCGGATCATACGACCCCAGAGTGATTATGGTTCCTGTGCCAGGGCGTCCGGATCATACGACCCCAGAGTGATTATGGTTCCTGTGCCAGGGCGTCCGGATCATACAACCCCAGAGTGATTATGGTTCCTGTGCCAGGGCGTCCGGATCATACGACCACAGAGTGATTATGGTCCCTGTGCCAGGGTGTCCGGATCATACGACCACAGAGTGATTATGGTTCCTGTGCCAAGGCGTCCGGATCATACGACCACAGAGTGATTATGGTTCCTGTGCCAGGGCGTCCCGGTCATACGACCCCAGAGTGATTATGGTTCCTGTGCCAGGGCGTCCGGATCATACGACCCCAGAGTGATTATGGTCCCTGTGCCAGGGCGTCCGGATCATACGACCCCAGAGTGATTATGGTCCCTGTGCCAGGGCGTCCGGATCATACGACCCCAGAGTGATTATGGTCCCTGTGCCAGGGCGTCCGGATCATACGACCCCAGAGTGATTATGGTTCCTGTGCCAGGGCGTCCCGGTCATACGACCCCAGAGTGATTATGGTTCCTGTGCCAGGGCGTCCCGGTCATACGACCCCAGAGTGATTATGGTTCCTGTGCCAGGGCGTCCGGATCATACGACCACAGAGTGATTATGGTTCCTGTGCCAGGGCGTCCCGGTCAGAGACCACACTGAGTCATAGAGGTCAGAGTCTTGATAGGATGAGCACACACATACACACACACACACAGTTAAACACACACGCACACACACATTGTCCTGTAATTACTATCAATGACCCCTGACTAACTGGAAGGTTGCTCTCCATGCTAAGAGATGGATGCTGTTCTATAGATAACACCATGCTCTCCATGCTAAGAGATGGATGCTGTTCTATAGATAACACCATGCTCTCTGTATTAAGGGATGTATGCTGTTCTATAGATAACACCATGCTCTCTGTATTAAGGGATGTATGCTGTTCTATAGATAACACCATGCTCTCCATGCTAAGGGATGGATGCTGTTCTATAGATAACACCATGCTCTCCATGCTAAGGGATGGATGCTGTTCTATAGATAACACCATGCTCTCCATGCTAAGGGATGGATGCTGTTCTATAGATAACACCATGCTCTCCATGCTAAGGGATGGATGCTGTTCTATAGATAACACCATGCTCTCCATGCTAAGGGATGGATGCTGCTCTATAGATAACACCATGCTCTCCATGCTAAGGGATGGATGCTCTTCTATAGATAACACCATGCTCTCTGTATTAAGGGATGGATGCTGCTCTATAGATAACACCATGCTCTCCATGCTAAGGGATGGATGCTGTTCTATAGATAACACCATGCTCTCCATGCTAAGAGATGGATGCTGTTCTATAGATAACACCATGCTCTCTGTATTAAGGGATGTATGCTGTTCTATAGATAACACCATGCTCTCTGTATTAAGGGATGGATGCTGTTCTATAGATAACACCATGCTCTCCATGCTAAGGGATGGATGCTGTTCTATAGATAACACCATGCTCTCCATGCTAAGGGATGGATGCTGTTCTATAGATAACACCATGCTCTCCATGCTAAGGGATGGATGCTGTTTTATAGATAACACCATGCTCTCCATGCTAAGGGATGGATGCTGTTCTATAGATAAAACCATGCTCTCCATGCTAAGGGATGGATGCTGTTCTATAGATAACACCATGCACTCCATGCTAAGGGATGGATGCTGTTCTATAGATAACACCATGCTCTCCATGCTAAGGGATGGATGCTGTTCTATAGATAACACCATGCTCTCCATGCTAAGGGATGGATGCTGTTCTATAGATAACACCATGCTCTCCATGCTAAGGGATGGATGCTGTTCTATAGATAACACCATGCTCTCTGTATTAAGGGATGGATGCTGTTCTATAGATAACACCATGCTCTCCATGCTAAGGGATGGATGCTGTTCTATAGATAACACCATGCTCTCCATGCTAAGGGATGGATGCTGTTCTATAGATAACACCATGCTCTCCATGCTAAGGGATGGATGCTGTTCTATAGATAACACCATGCTCTCCATGCTAAGGGATGGATGCTGTTCTATAGATAACACCATGCTCTCCATGCTAAGGGATGGATGCTGTTCTATAGATAACACCATGCTCTCCATGCTAAGGGATGGATGCTGTTCTATAGATAACACCATGCTCTCCATGCTAAGGGATGGATGCTGTTCTATAGATAACACCATGCTCTCCATGCTAAGGGGTGGATGCTGTTCTATAGATAACACCATGTTCTCCATGCTAAGGGATGGATGCTGTTCTATAGATAACACCATGCTCTCCATGCTAAGGGATGGATGCTGTTCTATAGATAACACCATGCTCTCCATGCTAAGAGATGGATGCTGTTCTATAGATAACACCATGCTCTCCATGCTAAGGGATGGATGCTGTTCTATAGATAACACCATGCTCTCCATGCTAAGGGATGGATGCTGTTCTATAGATAACACCATGCTCTCCATGCTAAGGGATGGATGCTGTTCTATAGATAACACCATGCTCTCCATGCTAAGGGATGGATGCTGTTCTATAGATAACACCATGCTCTCCATGCTAAGGGTTGGATGCTGTTCTATAGATAACACCATGCTCTCCATGCTAAGGGATGGATGCTGTTCTATAGATAACACCATGCTCTCTATGCTAAGGGATGGATGCTGTTCTATAGATAACACCATGCTCTCTATGCTAAGGGATGGATGCTGTTCTATAGATAACACCATGCTCTCCATGCTAAGGGATGGATGCTGTTCTATAGATAACACCATGCTCTCCATGCTAAGGGATGGATGCTGTTCTATAGATAACACCATGCTCTCCATGCTAAGGGATGGATGCTGTTCTATAGATAACACCATGCTCTCCATGCTAAGGGATGGATGCTGTTCTATAGATAACACCATGCTCTCCATGCTAAGGGATGGATGCTGTTCTATAGATAACACCATGCTCTCCATGCTAAGGGATGGATGCTGTTCTATAGATAACACCATGCTCTCCATGCTAAGGGATGGATGCTGTTCTATAGATAACACCATGCTCTCTGTATTAAGGGATGGATGCTGTTCTATAGATAACACCATGCTCTCCATGCTAAGGGATGGATGCTGTTCTATAGATAACACCATGCTCTCCATGCTAAGGGATGGATGCTGTTCTATAGATAACACCATGCTCTCTGTATTAAGGGATGGATGCTGTTCTATAGATAACACCATGCTCTCTGTATTAAGGGATGGATGCTGCTCTATAGATAACACCATGCTCTCCATGCTAAGGGATGGATGCTGTTCTATAGATAACACCATGCTCTCCATGCTAAGGGATGGATGCTGTTCTATAGATAACACCATGCTCTCTGTATTAAGGGATGGATGCTGTTCTATAGATAACACCATGCTCTCTGTATTAAGGGATGGATGCTGTTCTATAGATAACACCATGCTCTCCATGCTAAGGGATGGATGCTGTTCTATAGATAACACCATGCTCTCCATGCTAAGGGATGGATGCTGTTCTATAGATAACACCATGCTCTCCATGCTAAGGGATGGATGCTGTTCTATAGATAACACCATGCTCTCCATGCTAAGGGATGGATGCTGTTCTATAGATAACACCATGCTCTCCATGCTAAGGGATGGATGCTATTCTATAGATAACACCATGCTCTCCATGCTAAGGGATGGATGCTGTTCTATAGATAACACCATGCTCTCCATGCTAAGGGATGGATGCTGTTCTATAGATAACACCATGCTCTCCATGCTAAGGGATGGATGCTGTTCTATAGATAACACCATGCTCTCCATGCTAAGGGATGGATGCTGTTCTATAGATAACACCATGCTCTCCATGCTAAGGGACGGATGCTGTTCTATAGATAACACCATGCTCTCCATGCTAAGGGATGGATGCTGTTCTATAGATAACACCATGCTCTCTGTATTAAGGGATGGATGCTGTTCTATAGATAACACCATGCTCTCTGTATTAAGGGATGGATGCTGCTCTATAGATAACACCATGCTCTCCATGCTAAGGGGTGGATGCTGTTCTATAGATAACACCATGCTCTCCATGCTAAGGGATGGATGCTGTTCTATAGATAACACCATGCTCTCTGTATTAAGGGATGGATGCTGTTCTATAGATAACACCATGCTCTCTGTATTAAGGGATGGATGCTGTTCTATAGATAACACCATGCTCTCCATGCTAAGGGATGGATGCTGTTCTATAGATAACACCATGCTCTCCATGCTAAGGGATGGATGCTGTTCTATAGATAACACCATGCTCTCCATGCTAAGGGATGGATGCTGTTCTATAGATAACACCATGCTCTCCATGCTAAGGGATGGATGCTGTTTTATAGATAACACCATGCTCTCCATGCTAAGGGATGGATGCTGTTCTATAGATAAAACCATGCTCTCCATGCTAAGGGATGGATGCTGTTCTATAGATAACACCATGCTCTCCATGCTAAGGGATGGATGCTGTTCTATAGATAACACCATGCTCTCCATGCTAAGGGATGGATGCTGTTCTATAGATAACACCATGCTCTCCATGCTAAGGGATGGATGCTGTTCTATAGATAACACCATGCTCTCCATGCTAAGGGATGGATGCTGTTCTATAGATAACACCATGCTCTCTGTATTAAGGGATGGATGCTGTTCTATAGATAACACCATGCTCTCCATGCTAAGGGATGGATGCTGTTCTATAGATAACACCATGCTCTCCATGCTAAGGGATAGATGCTGTTCTATAGATAACACCATGCTCTCCATGCTAAGGGATGGATGCTGTTCTATAGATAACACCATGCTCTCCATGCTAAGGGATGGATGCTGTTCTATAGATAACACCATGCTCTCCATGCTAAGGGATGGATGCTGTTCTATAGATAACACCATGCTCTCCATGCTAAGGGATGGATGCTGTTCTATAGATAACACCATGCTCTCCATGCTAAGGGGTGGATGCTGTTCTATAGATAACACCATGTTCTCCATGCTAAGGGATGGATGCTGTTCTATAGATAACACCATGCTCTCCATTCTAAGGGATGGATGCTGTTCTATAGATAACACCATGCTCTCCATGCTAAGAGATGGATGCTGTTCTATAGATAACACCATGCTCTCCATGCTAAGGGATGGATGCTGTTCTATAGATAACACCATGCTCTCCATGCTAAGGGATGGATGCTGTTCTATAGATAACACCATGCTCTCCATGCTAAGGGATGGATGCTGTTCTATAGATAACACCATGCTCTCCATGCTAAGGGATGGATGCTGTTCTATAGATAACACCATGCTCTCCATGCTAAGGGATGGATGCTGTTCTATAGATAACACCATGCTCTCCATGCTAAGGGATGGATGCTGTTCTATAGATAACACCATGCTCTCTGTATTAAGGGATGGATGCTGTTCTATAGATAACACCATGCTCTCCATGCTAAGGGATGGATGCTGTTCTATAGATAACACCATGCTCTCCATGCTAAGGGATGGATGCTGTTCTATAGATAACACCATGCTCTCCATGCTAAGGGATGGATAATGTTCTATAGATAACACCATGCTCTCCATGCTAAGGGATGGATGCTGTTCTATAGATAACACCATGCTCTCCATGCTAAGGGATGGATGCTGTTCTATAGATAACACCATGCTCTCTATGCTAAGGGATGGATGCTGTTCTATAGATAACACCATGCTCTCCATGCTAAGAGATGGATGCTGCTCTATAGATAACACCATGCTCTCCATGCTAAGGGATGGATGCTGTTCTATAGATAACACCATGCTCTCCATGCTAAGGGATGGATGCTGTTCTATAGATAACACCATGCTCTCCATGCTAAGGGATGGATGCTGTTCTATAGATAACACCATGCTCTCCATGCTAAGGGATGGATGCTGTTCTATAGATAACACCATGCTCTCCATGCTAAGGGATGGATGCTGTTCTATAGATAACACCATGCTCTCTGTATTAAGGGATGGATGCTGTTCTATAGATAACACCATGCTCTCCATGCTAAGAGATGGATGCTGCTCTATAGATAACACCATGCTCTCCATGCTAAGGGATGTATGCTGTGCTATAGATAACACCATGCTCTCCATGCTAAGGGATGGATGCTGTTCTATAGATAACACCATGCTCTCCATGCTAAGGGATGGATGCTGTTCTATAGATAACACCATGCTCTCCATGCTAAGGGATGGATGCTGTTCTATAGATAACACCATGCTCTCCATGGTAAGGGATGGATGCTGTTCTATAGATAACACCATGCTCTCCATGCTAAGGGATGGATGCTGTTCTATAGATAACATCATGCTCTCCATGCTAAGGGATGGATGCTGTTCTATAGATAACACCATGCTCTCTGTATTAAGGGATGGATGCTGTTCTATAGATAACACCATGCTCTCTGTATTAAGGGATGGATGCTGTTCTATAGATAACACCATGCTCTCCATGCTAAGGGATGGATGCTGTTCTATAGATAACACCATGCTTTCCATGCTAAGGGATGGATGCTGTTCTATAGATAACACCATGCTCTCCATGCTAAGGGATGGATGCTGTTCTATAGATAACACCATGCTCTCCATGCTAAGGGATGGATGCTGTTCTATAGATAACACCATGCTCTCCATGCTAAGGGATGGATGCTGTTCTATAGATAACACCATGCTCTCTATGCTAAGGGATGGATGCTGTTCTATAGATAACACCATGCTCTCCATGCTAAGAGATGGATGCTGCTCTATAGATAACACCATGCTCTCCATGCTAAGGGATGGATGCTGTTCTATAGATAACACCATGCTCTCCATGCTAAGGGATGGATGCTGTTCTATAGATAACACCATGCTCTCCATGCTAAGGGATGGATGCTGTTCTATAGATAACACCATGCTCTCCATGCTAAGGGATGGATGCTGTTCTATAGATAACACCATGCTCTCCATGCTAAGGGATGGATGCTGTTCTATAGATAACACCATGCTCTCTGTATTAAGGGATGGATGCTGTTCTATAGATAACACCATGCTCTCCATGCTAAGGGACGGATGCTGTTCTATAGATAACACCATGCTCTCCATGCTAAGGGATGGATGCTGTTCTATAGATAACACCATGCTCTCCATGCTAAGGGGTGGATGCTGTTCTATAGATAACACCATGCTCTCCATGCTAAGGGATGGATGCTGTTCTATAGATAACACCATGTTCTCCATGCTAAGGGATGGATGCTGTTCTATAGATAACACCATGCTCTCCATGCTAAGGGATGGATGCTGTTCTATAGATAACACCATGCTCTCCATGCTAAGAGATGGATGCTGTTCTATAGATAACACCATGCTCTCCATGCTAAGGGATGGATGCTGTTCTATAGATAACACCATGCTCTCCATGCTAAGAGATGGATGCTGCTCTATAGATAACACCATGCTCTCCATGCTAAGGGATGGATGCTGTTCTATAGATAACACCATGCTCTCCATGCTAAGGGATGGATGCTGTTCTATAGATAACACCATGCTCTCCATGCTAAGGGATGGATGCTGTTCTATAGATAACACCATGCTCTCCATGCTAAGGGATGGATGCTGTTCTATAGATAACACCATGCTCTCCATGCTAAGAGATGGATGCTGCTCTATAGATAACACCATGCTCTCCATGCTAAGGGATGGATGCTGTTCTATAGATAACACCATGCTCTCCATGCTAAGGGATGGATGCTGTTCTATAGATAACACCATGCTCTCCATGCTAAGGGATGGATGCTGTTCTATAGATAACACCATGCTCTCTATGCTAAGGGATGGATGCTGTTCTATAGATAACACCATGCTCTCCATGCTAAGAGATGGATGCTGCTCTATAGATAACACCATGCTCTCCATGCTAAGGGATGGATGCTGTTCTATAGATAACACCATGCTCTCCATGCTAAGGGATGGATGCTGTTCTATAGATAACACCATGCTCTCCATGCTAAGGGATGGATGCTGTTCTATAGATAACACCATGCTCTCCATGCTAAGGGATGGATGCTGTTCTATAGATAACACCATGCTCTCCATGCTAAGGGATGGATGCTGTTCTATAGATAACACCATGCTCTCTGTATTAAGGGATGGATGCTGTTCTATAGATAACACCATGCTCTCCATGCTAAGGGACAGATGCTGTTCTATAGATAACACAATGCTCTCCATGCTAAGGGATGGATGCTGTTCTATAGATAACACCATGCTCTCCATGCTAAGGGGTGGATGCTGTTCTATAGATAACACCATGCTCTCCATGCTAAGGGATGGATGCTGTTCTATAGATAACACCATGCTCTCCATGCTAAGGGATGGATGCTGTTCTATAGATAACACCATTCTCTCCATGCTAAGGGATGGATGCTGTTCTATAGATAACACCATGCTCTCCATGCTAAGAGATGGATGCTGTTCTATAGATAACACCATGCTCTCCATGCTAAGGGATGGATGCTGTTCTATAGATAACACCATGCTCTCTGTATTAAGGGATGGATGCTGTTCTATAGATAACACCATGCTCTCCATGCTAAGGGATGGATGCTGTTCTATAGATAACACCATGCTCTCCATGCTAAGGGATGGATGCTGTTCTATAGATAACACCATGCTCTCCATGCTAAGGGATGGATGCTGCTCTATAGATAACACCATGCTCTCTGTATTAAGGGATGGATGCTGTTCTATAGATAACACCATGCTCTCTGTATTAAGGGATGGATGCTGTTCTATAGATAACACCATGCTCTCTGTATTACAGTTTTTCTCGATTGTTTACACACATTTTCTGAAAGCATCCCTCATATTCTCAGAACTCTACACACAAATAAAAAAACACACACACAATGGGCAAAACCCCTCAATTCTCCAACAAAATGAAACTTTACATTCAAAACAATGTTATTTCTTATCAAAATGGTATTTTGTTTTCAAATGACACACACAAACCATCATATGAATAGACATTTATAAGAACCAGTTGAACACTGATGTGCTCAATGTAAAACACTATGATGAATGGAAAACACTTCTTCTCCATTCATCATAATGACTTAGGCCTTTTTTTGGTTCAGTGTTGCCATTACTACAGACAGTACATACATAAGTGTGTTGTAAAATATTTGAGAATATTGTTTTTATACTCAGAACACACAAATACACTGTAACAAATATATTTCATTTTTCCCACAAAAACAATGTACACAGTGTACATCCCATTCCCAACCAACACAAAGTTACACATACAGTGGTCTACATACAAAACAGAATAATTTAATCTATACAGTTACAGTAAAAAAATAAAAATAAATAAAAACTATGCTACATCCTCTCTTCTGTTGCGGTCTGGCCACAGCACCTCATCCACATCACAAGCAATGTTTTCCCTGGCCAAGCAGCGGGGGAAATATCGCCTAGCATGGCGATTCCAGCCATGAAAAGCATCAGCTGCTATATCTCCACATGCGTCTTCCATAGCTTGGAGAAGAGGAATACGCGTTTGTGGATTTCGGACATACACTTTCCATCTCCAGGCAGAAAAAAATTCCTCAATAGGATTGAGGAATGGAGAATATGGAGGGAGATAAACAACTAAAAAGCGTGGGTGGGCAGTGAACCAGTTACGAACCAGAGCAGCCCTGTGGAAACTTACGTTGTCCCAAATGACAACGTACCTGAGCTGCTCTGGGCCATCTACCTGATCTGGTGGAATGAGTGTGTTGTGTAGGGTGTCCAGGAATGTGATCAGATGGGCGGTGTTGTAGGGGCCAAGGGTAGCATGGTGATGGATGACGCCGTGGTGGGTAATCGCTGCACACATTGTGATGTTCCCTCCGCCCTGGCCAGGGACTTGAACAATGGCACGCTGGCCGATGATATTCCTTCCCCTCTTTCGTCTTTTTGTGAGGTTGAATCCAACCTCATCAATGAAGATGAACTGGTGCTCCACTGCAGCCACCTCTAGCTCAAGGACTCTCTGAAACACACATGACAATATCAGAAATAGACATGGAGTGGTCACTATTGTGAAGCACAATCATTATGATTACAATACTAAAATATGTATAATACAGTGTTGAAAGTATGCATCAATTGTGGGATTGTATAGGACTCACCAGGGGCGGCCTGTTCAATAGGGCGATATGGGCGACGCACTGCCAAACGGGAAAAGGAAGGGATTTTTTTTCTAATCAATTATATCACGGCAACAGTAGTTATCAGTGTTGTAATCTATACGTCTGATCTGCCACAGTGCCACACTGCCACTAAATGTCGAATCAGGCTAAAGTCGTGCTTCAAATGGCTCCCCCCCCTTTTGGGGCGATTTCAGTCAGGTTGAAAATCGCCCAGAAGTCTGTCATAGACTCCCATGTAAAATCTATTTTTTTCAAATTTCAGAGCCTTCAATACAATCTCAATGGGTGTCTGTGGGCTTGCACTTACGCGCTTTCGTCATACGTTACGTAACCATGAACGTAACTGAGAAAAGAGTGGATTGTTTGAAAGAAGTTCCTTTTTGTCGGCGAACAAATGAAGATAAATTGGCAACGAAACAATTAGGACCTCCCAGACCAAATTTAATAATTCAACAGGTTTCTACTAAAGGCGGAAAGTCCTACACCCGAGGATTTTCCAAAAATTGGTACGAACGAAAAAAGACATTGCCACTCACTCAACTGGATGACGAGGGATACAGGCTAGCTGTCCGCCGCCACAACGATGAGGTTAGTGTTGATAATCACAAGTTTACTGGATGTGGATATGGTGTAATAAAGGCAGTTTATTCAGAGGTAAATATATCTGGAATCGCGTTCACGGACCCGTTCGTCAAACTCTTAGGGAGCTATAAATTAAGCCCCATTACTTACCATATCAGATAAGAGAAATTGCTGCAGCTACATATATTTTACATCCTGGCCCTACATAGTTCACTATTTGCATCACTTACCAAAATATTACATGTGGTCATATATGCTTGGAAATTGGAGATGCCATAGAACGTCAAAAAAGTAAACATTGCTGGAGACACATTGCCGTTTTGGAGAAGACATCGCGTTTGCTAGCGAAGAGATTTGTTGTGGCAAATGAACTTGGGCTGGGAATTGCCAGGAACCTCACGATAAGATATATGCATCAGCATTGCGAGTCTCATGATCAGTGGCGGCTCCTGAAAAAATTCTCAGGAGGGGCAATTTTTCTGATGATTTAGGTGACCTACACACATTTAAAAAAAGATATGTCCAGCAACAACATGAAGACAGGGGCAGCATATAAGTCAATACCAGAAGCATTTATTGACTGATCTCAAAAGTGTTGGCTTACCAGGGTTGGTGGAGCCCTCAGTTTCATCTTTGCCTCGCAAAGCTAACTCAAACACTCCGCAAAACTTCACACACTGGATTAGCCGGCTGAGGATGTGGCGGTTCTTGCTAATGTCGTAGTAAATATATTTGTTATAGTGAATATGGAATATGATATGTTGAGTAAAATGTTGTGCTAAGATCTATTTAGGTCAGGAGCTGGTTATAAGTTCTGTTCCTATCCAATAACAATGGACAAAAGGGTCCTATCTTGTCAGCCTTGTCAGCAGGTGGCCAAGGACAACACCCACGCCATAGGCCTCTCAGTTCTTCCAACTCACGAGTTCTTGCTCTGAGGACACACACACACACAAACACACACACACACACATCATCACTGTTAAACACACACACACACACATCATCACTGTTAAACACACACACACACACACACACATCATCACTGTTAAACACACACACACACACACACACACAAAAATCCCCTCTCTTAGGCTGAACATTTGAAGACAGAGAACCCGACTCAGAGCCAATGCAACAGTGACAGTAGCCTGCAGGGGACCTCGCCCAACTCATCAGGACCAATCAGAAGATCAGAACTACTAGATTGAACCTACTTCATTTATTGCATAAAATGTCTGCACACAATGTTTCGGGGCTCTCTTCAGATAATAATAATAATAATAATAATAATAAGCCATTTAGCAGACGCTTTTATCCAAAGCGATTTACAGTCATGCGTGCATACATTTTTGTGTATGGGTGGTCCCGGGGATCGAACCCACTACCTTGGCGTTACAAGCACCATGCTCTACCAGCTGAGCTACAGAAAGTGGATACTCATGGATGCGCATTGCAATTGTAAAATGTCAACACAATTGGAGACACCACGTCATTTTTGGAGACATGTTATTGACAGTAAACTATTGTAGATGCGACTGCTAACTAAATAAAACATTTTAGCTGGCTAGCTAATCATCTTAGCTAAATGTGGGGCAAACAATTCAGTTATTTACCGTTAATTTGAGGGATTGGGGTGAAAGAAATCGAGTTACATAGTGATACTTTACGATATACTGTATTGACAATATCGCAATATTTTAGCGCTAGTTGGCTGTACCTGCACCAAAACACCATTATTGTTCCTTCATAGCTTGTTCTCAATCTTTTCACATTGGGAGCCAATTTGTTTTCAGCACTTTTATTTCCATGACTGATCAAAACTCGTTCTCATGGCTTTCTGATCCCTCTGCAACAGACATATGGTGCGCAATAAAATCACAGTATCGAATCGCAATACGTATAGAATCATGAGACTCGCAATGCTGATGCATATATCTTATCGTGAGGTTCCTGGCAATTCCCAGCCCAAGTTCATTTGCCACAACAAGTCTTCTCCAAAACGGCAATGTGTCTCCAGCAATGTTTACTTTTTTGACGTTCTATGGCATCTCCAATTTCCAAGCATATATGACCACATGTAATATTTTGGTAAGTGATGCAAATAGTGAACTATGTAGGGCCAGGATGTAAAATATATGTAGCTGCAGCAATTTCTCTTATCTGATATGGTAAGTAATGGGGCTTAATTTATAGCTCCCTAAGAGTTTGACGAACGGGTCCGTGAACGCGATTCCAGATATATTTACCTCTGAATAAACTGCCTTTATTACACCATATCCACATCCAGTAAACTTGTGATTATCAACACTAACCTCATCGTTGTGGCGGCGGACAGCTAGCCTGTATCCCTCGTCATCCAGTTGAGTGAGTGGCAATGTCTTTTTTCGTTCGTACCAATTTTTGGAAAATCCTCGGGTGTAGGACTTTCCGCCTTTAGTAGAAACCTGTTGAATTATTAAATTTGGTCTGGGAGGTCCTAATTGTTTCGTTGCCAATTTATCTTCATTTGTTCGCCGACAAAAAGGAACTTCTTTCAAACAATCCACTCTTTTCTCAGTTACGTTCATGGTTACGTAACGTATGACGAAAGCGCGTAAGTGCAAGCCCACAGACACCCATTGAGATTGTATTGAAGGCTCTGAAATTTGAAAAAAATAGATTTTACATGGGAGTCTATGACAGACTTCTGGGCGATTTTCAACCTGACTGAAATCGCCCCAAAAGGGGGGGGAGCCATTTGAAGCACGACTTTAGCCTGATTCGACATTTAGTGGCAGTGTGGCACTGTGGCAGATCAGACGTATAGATTACAACACTGATAACTACTGTTGCCGTGATATAATTGATTAGAAAAAAAATCCCTTCCTTTTCCCGTTTGGCAGTGCGTCGCCCATATCGCCCTATTGAACAGGCCGCCCCTGCTCATGATTCTATACGTATTGCGATTCGATACTGTGATTTTATTGCGCACCATATGTCTGTTGCAGAGGGATCAGAAAGCCATGAGAACGAGTTTTGATCAGTCATGGAAATAAAAGTGCTGAAAACAAATTGGCTCCCAATGTGAAAAGATTGAGAACAAGCTATGAAGGAACAATAATGGTGTTTTGGTGCAGGTACAGCCAACTAGCGCTAAAATATTGCGATATTGTCAATACAGTATATCGTAAAGTATCACTATGTAACTCGATTTCTTTCACCCCAATCCCTCAAATTAACGGTAAATAACTGAATTGTTTGCCCCACATTTAGCTAAGATGATTAGCTAGCCAGCTAAAATGTTTTATTTAGTTAGCAGTCGCATCTACAATAGTTTACTGTCAATAACATGTCTCCAAAAATGACGTGGTGTCTCCAATTGTGTTGACATTTTACAATTGCAATGCGCATCCATGAGTATCCACTTTCTGTAGCTCAGCTGGTAGAGCATGGTGCTTGTAACGCCAAGGTAGTGGGTTCGATCCCCGGGACCACCCATACACAAAAATGTATGCACGCATGACTGTAAGTCGCTTTGGATAAAAGCGTCTGCTAAATGGCATATTATTATTATTATTATTATTATTATTATCTGAAGAGATCCCCGAAACATTGTGTGCAGACATTTTATGCAATAAATGAAGTAGGTTCAATCTAGTAGTTCTGATCTTCTGATTGGTCCTGATGAGTTGGGCGAGGTCCCCTGCAGGCTACTGTCACTGTTGCATTGGCTCTGAGTCGGGTTCTCTGTCTTCAAATGTTCAGCCTAAGAGAGGGGATTTTTGTGTGTGTGTGTGTGTGTGTGTGTTTAACAGTGATGATGTGTGTGTGTGTGTGTGTGTTTAACAGTGATGATGTGTGTGTGTGTGTGTGTGTTTAACAGTGATGATGTGTGTGTGTGTGTGTTTGTGTGTGTGTGTGTCCTCAGAGCAAGAACTCGTGAGTTGGAAGAACTGAGAGGCCTATGGCGTGGGTGTTGTCCTTGGCCACCTGCTGACAAGGCTGACAAGATAGGACCCTTTTGTCCATTGTTATTGGATAGGAACATAACTTATAACCAGCTCCTGACCTAAATAGATCTTAGCACAACATTTTACTCAACATATCATATTCCATATTCACTATAACAAATATATTTACTACGACATTAGCAAGAACCGCCACATCCTCAGCCGGCTAATCCAGTGTGTGAAGTTTTGCGGAGTGTTTGAGTTAGCTTTGCGAGGCAAAGATGAAACTGAGGGCTCCACCAACCCTGGTAAGCCAACACTTTTGAGATCAGTCAATAAATGCTTCTGGTATTGACTTATATGCTGCCCCTGTCTTCATGTTGTTGCTGGACATATCTTTTTTTAAATGTGTGTAGGTCACCTAAATCATCAGAAAAATTGCCCCTCCTGAGAATTTTTTCAGGAGCCGCCACTGGGACTCACTTGCACATAGTTATATCGCAATTCTTTGACTCTTTCTGAATTGTGTTCAAATGGCACCCTGTAGACCTGCTTCATCCTGAGATTATTTCTGCGCAAGACACGGTCCAGTGTTGATAAGCTTACCCTATCAATATTTTGAAATATCTCATTGTTTTCTATTATTTTTCTTTGTATTTGCCGTAATGTTATGGCGTTATTTTCTAGGACCATGTTCATGATTTCAGTTTCCTGTTCAGGAGACAGAACACGTTCCCGACCACCTTGTGTTGGTAATCTTTCAGTTCTGCCAAAAAAATAGTAAAATGCTGTAAATACAAAGTAGAAATACATTTCCCAAATACTTGAAACATACTTTATTTTTACAGTCCTACAGAACAGTCCACAGGCAATACTGTACTACTGTACTCATTGAGTACTGTATTGATATGCAGTACTGCAATTTTCTAGTGAGAGTAGATTTCTTACCTATTCTCATTTCGGAATGTCCGGATGATGGATGCTACAGTGTACCTGCTCAAATTTGGCTGTACTCTTTGTCCAGCCTCCCTCATTGTTAGACCATGGTTGACCACATGATCAACCAAAGTGGCTCGGATCTCATCACAGATTACAGTCCTTGGCCTTCCTCGTCCTCGTCCTCGTCCTCGTCCTTGTCCTCCCCGTCCTCCTCCTCTTACTCTCACTCCTCTGGCTCTGCCTCTGTTTCCAATGTTGGCATCCATTGCTCCAAAACAGAAGAGCTCACCTGTTGCCCTTGTATGCTAAAGCTCTGATTGCTAATTGTAAAACTGTGTGACGGGTGTTTGCCCATGTGATGAGTCAGTGTGCATATTTGAATGGCAGTGTGTTCATTGTGAAAACAATAGATTTTCTGCATGAAAATTGTGCCAAATGCAAAGATTTGTGTGTAGTGTTTTGAAAAAAGTGTGTTGTAGAACTGCAATTTGAGTGTAAAGCAGGAATTGTGCTTGTAGTTTAGCAGAATTGGTTCAGGGGGTTGGTGCATGAGTTACATGTTGTGGTCATTGTGTCTCAAGTACCAGTATTTGTGTGTAAACAATTGAGAAAAACTGTACGGGATGGATCCTGTTCTATAGATAACACTATCTTCTTTGTATGTTGTTGAAGCTGTGTTATTCTTGAATTACCATTCGTCAGAGCCTACCGTTTCAGACAACACCCTCCAACTAACATGTTTTGCCCTAACTGTTTTACAGCCAACAACAGCATGTCTCACGGGAAGAACAATGCCCCTGACAAGGACGATGAGAGGATAATTTGTCTGATGAAAAGGAGAGGGGGGAGGTGTACGTCCATCACACCCAGTTCTGAGCCTTCCACCCTGTGATGAGGCAGCTGAAATATGCAGGTGTGTGTCACGTGTGTGTGTCGTGTGTGTGTGTGTCTGCAGGTTTGTGCAGGGAGCCGGCCTGTCATCTCCACTCCACCAGTGAGTCACCAGCGCATGTTTGTCCTGTGTGTGTCTGTCCGCGCCCCTGGGATGGCCATCATCTGTTAGACCCCCCACCCATTCAGCTCACCCTCCAGGGGTGGGGGTGGGGGGGTGGGGGGGCAGAAGAGAAGGAGGTGAGAGACACTGCCCGCATGGTTTAATTTGCACCTCCTCCACCGCGTCTCCTGGTGACATGGGTGCACTGTGGCGCTCTCTCTCTCTAGCTCCTCTCCTCCGTTGCTCTCAGTCTCAGCAGATGTCTGTTTTCCGAGGCACAGTCAAGCTTCTACTGTAATATATCAGGGCTGAACTTTGTGGAGAAACTGTGTCAGCAAGACTATGTAGGCAACATAGGTGGATCTCAATATTTCAAAATGACTTCCTTTCCAATGTACCCTTTCCAACAGTTTAGCCTACTAGGAAGATAAAGGATTAAATGCAGGTGATAAGTAGGACACAGGATAATAAGTAGGCTACAATAGTGTATGGTATGGTATGTATGCAGATGGGGTGAGGTGCATATGTGTGTGTGTGTGCGTTGGGATGAGGTGTGTGTGTGTGTGTGTGTGTGTGTGTGTATATATGTGTGTGTGTGTGTGTGTGTGTGTGTGTGTGTGTATGCATTGGAATTATGTGTGTGTGTGTGCATTGGGATGAGGTGTGTGTGTGTGTGTGTGTGTGTGTGTGTGTGTGTGTGTGTGTGTGTGTGTGTGTGTGTGTGTGTGTGTGTGTGTGCATTGGGATGAGGTGTGTCTGTGTGTGTGTGTGTGTGCATTGGGATGAGGTGTGTTTGTGTGTGTGTGTGTGTGCATTGGGATGAGATGTGTGTGTGTGTGTGTGTGTGTGCATTGGGATGAGGTGTGTGTGTGTTTGTGTGTGCATTGGGATGAGGTGTGTGTGTGTGTGTGTGTTTGTGTGTGCATTGGGATGAGGTGTGTTTGTGTGTGTGTGTGTGCATTGGGATGAGGTGTGTGTGTGTGTGCATTGGGATGAGGTGTGTGTGTTACTATGTTAATACTGCTTTGAGAGACTAGCAGTAGCACTAGCAGAGTGTCTGTCTCATCAGCTGATAGGGTGTTTACAGGGTCTGCGTGTTTAGCCTGGAGGGAGCCCAATCAGGCTGTTCTGCTGCCTGCCAGGGTTGAATGGTAATAGGACTTCCCCAATACAACAAGCTTCATTAACTGCACAACGATTTGCAATGCAGACTCTGCTCCTACAGGTTTGTATCGGAATTTGGAAATAACCCCCTAACTACAAATGATATGGAGTGAATGCATAAACAATTTGGTCCAATATTCAGATTTTTGAGGGAAATGAACGTGAAGTTATTTGAAACTCTGTGCAGGAGATCTCGCTACTTTATTAAAGGAAATAGTTCAGCTATAAATCTGCATATGTGTTGGGTTCTCATTTCCAGGAATCTCAGTATTCAGCAGCTGCCCCCCCCCAGCGGGGGTCCCCTGGTGGCCTTCCAGAGCAAGAGGATGAAGGGCATGAAGGAGCTGCTGTCTGCAGCCAAGGTCAACTCCAGCTCCATCAAGCTCCAGCTCACCGCCCAGTCACAGGTGCAGATGAAGAGCACGCCGTCGGGAGACTACACCATGTCCTTTGTGAAGCGCCAGCGCAAATCTCTGTAGAAGGAGGACTCTGTCTGTAGAACTTTCTCTAGCATGGTTCCCAGGTCTGGTTGTGTTGTATAGCCAAATCCTATGGTCATTATCATGGGAGTTGACTATACAGCACAAACAGATCTGGGACCAGGCTAGAATGGGGAATGGCCGGCAGGGATGTTGCTCAGTTGGTGGAGTGTGGCGTTTGCAACGCCAGGGTTGTGGGTTCGTTTCCCATGGGGGGCCAGTATGAAAAATAAAGGGTAATGTATGCACTAACTGTGGGTCGCTCTGGATAAGAGTGTCTGCTAAATGACTAAAATGTAAATGTATAATCCTACAACCAAAAGTGTCATTGTGTCAGAGTACCATTGTGTGAGAGTGGGTAGGTGAGTTGACTTTGGCATGCTAGTCTACTCTGTGCCTGTCCAAGCAGGATGGGCATCCGACAGGTAGCTACTAGGTACAACAGGGTTTTTAGAATGAGCAGCTGGTTCTATTTTAAGGATGGAGGGTGTCGGTCGGTGAGAGAGCAGGAAGTGAGAGAAGAGGTCACGTGATGTCTCCTGGGGATCCATGTTGAGGTCAGCACTGGGCCCTGGTTGGTCGGTTGGTCGGTTCCCAGGGCTGATGGGAAAGACGAGGGATGAGGAGAGGAAATGACTGGGTTCTCTCTGGCCCTAGGTGAGAGGGCCCAACACACACACTTATCAGCCTGGCCCTGTGAAGTCTGCTCCAGGAGGAAGTGAAGAGGAAGTGCTTGTGAGTCACCATGGCGATAACGCAGCTTGATCTAATTTCCGTGTGCTACGGTATCCATCCGCCATCCACTAAAATATCAAAGATGACTTTCACCAAACTACCCCCTCTTGGAAATGTTCTGAAATAGTACAAACGGTGAGAATGCTGAACTTGTGAATGAAATCTCTGAGACACCACCTGAGATATGAACAGAAACAATGACTGAGAAACTGGGCTGTGATCTTTTGAAAAGGCAACTTGGTGACAGTAGGCGTGTGACATTTTGCTCTTTGTTTCAAAGATTCAATCTAGTTACACCTTCACGGACACCATGACTGATTTCTGTTTTGTGTTATTATTTTGATGGCCACTGCCCAGCTAGCACATTTGGTTCCTTGGAAGTTGTAGGAATGTACGTTTTTGGTTTCTGGGAACGAAGCCATACGTTTCCTGACTGGTAAAACTGTGTAAGGGTTGGTGTGAAGTGTGACCCAGGTGCGGTGCAGGATAGACAGTAGGCAGAGATGGTGAAACAAGGATCTTTACTGGTGGTCCCGAAGCCAGAATACAAAACAACGGACTTAACACGATAAAAGAAAGGTGGAGCAAATAAGTCTCCAAAATACGAAATAGTAACTACGACTGAAATAATAAAGAAACAGGGAGAACACTTCTCGAGTACCTGTACATACTTCTCCGATCAGACACGGATTAGTACTGCTGAGCATAAAGAAACTAGCAGAGAAAACTGAGCAAGGGAACACAGGGAAGTGAAGGCATAAATACACAGGTGAACAGGTAGACACAGGTGACACCAATAGGATAATGATTAGTCCAGACTGTGAGTGAGGAGGTGCCTAAAGGTTGTCGGAGGATGACACCTAGTGAGTCGCTCTGCGACCCCCTCCTGTAACAAAACGGAACTTTTTTTTTAACATTGTGCCTGTTCTGGGAACATACATTTTTAGGTTATAGGGAGGTTCTGAGAACGTTTTGCTATGGTTCACTGAAAGTTTCCTAGGAGGTTTTATTAACGTTCTGAGAACGGAAATTATAAGTTATTTGAAGGTAATTAAATAACGTTCTGAGAACGTTCTCTAAATGTTGTGAATGTTTTGAACAAAATGTAAAAGTTATTTGGAGGTTTTTGATAAACTTTCACTGATTGTTTCAATAAGACGTGTAATAACACTGCTAACTTTGTTTGGGTTAACTGTTTTGAACTCCAAGCACAGCTAGGACACATGGAAATTTGCTTGCTTAGGCATTAATTATGCAAACACATTTCTTTTTTATTGTGGCGCTACCTCAGTGAGATTCAAACATATGATCTTCTGTTCTCTATCCATTCAATTAGTCCACTGCACCAGCAGGATGGCGCTAGTATGCCATATATTTTTTTTTTACTCATACAGTGGCTTTGCGAAAGTATTCACCCCCTTGTCATTTTTCCTATTTTGTTGCCTTACAACCTGGAATTAAAATGGATTTTTTGGGGGGTTTGTATCATTTGATTTACACAACATAACTACCACTTTGAAGATAAGACAAAAAAAAAACGGAACTTGAGCGTACTAACTGTAAGTCACTAAATGTAAATACTTTGTAGAGCCACCTTTTGCAGCAATTACAGCTGCAAGTATCTTGGGGTATGTATCTATAAGCTTGGCACATCTAGCCACTGGGATTTTTGTCCATTCTTCAAGGCAAAACTGCTCCAGCTCCTTCAAGTTGGATGGGTTCCGCTGGTGTACAGCAATCTTTAAGTCATACCACAGACTTTGACTAGGCCATTCCAAGACATTTAAATGTTTCCCCTTAAACCACTCAAGTGTTGCTTTAGCAGTATGCTTAGGGTCATTGTCCTGCTGGAAGGTGAACCTCCATCCCAGTTTCAAATCTCTGGAAGACTGAAACAGGTTTCCCTCAAGAATTTCCCTGTATTTAGCGCCATCCATCATTCCTTCAATTCTGACCAGTTTCCCAGTCCCTGCCGATTAAAAACATCCACACAGCATGATGCTGTGTTCTCGGGGTGATGAGAGGTGTTGGGTTTGTGCCAGACATAGCATTTTCCTTGATGGCCAAAAAGCTCAATTTTAGTCTCATCTGACCAGAGTACCTTCTTCCATATGTTTGGGGAGTCTCCCACATGGCTTTTGGTGAACACAAAACGTGTTTGCTTATTTTTTTCTTTAAGCAATGGCTTTTTTATGGCCACTCTTCCGTAAAGCCCAGCTCTGTGGAGTATACGGCTTAAAGTGGTCCTATGGACAGATACTCCAATCTCCACTGTGGAGCTTTGCAGCTCCTTCAGGGTTCTCTTTGGTCTCTTTGTTGCCTCTCTGATTAATGCCCTCCTTGCCTGGTCCGTGAGTTTTGGTGGGCGGCCCTCTCTTGGCAGGTTTGTTGTGGTGCCATATTCTTTCAATTTTTTAATAATGGATTTAATGGTCAAAGTTTCTGAGTTTTTTTTATAACCCAACCCTGATCTGTACTTCTCCACAACTTTGTCACTGACCTGTTTGGAGAGCTCCTTGGTCTTCATGGTGCCGCTTGCTTGGTGGTGCCCCTTGCTTAGTGGTGTTGCAGACTCTGGGGCCTTTCAGAACAGGTGTATATATACTGAGATTATGTGACAGATCATGTGACACTTAGATTGCACACAGGTGGACTTTATTTAACTAATGATGTGACTTCTGAAGGTAATTGGTTGCACCAGATCTTATTTAAGGGCTTCATAGCAAAGGGGGTGAATACATATGCACGCACCACTTTTACGTTATTTATTTAGTATAATTCTTTTAAACAAGTTGTTTTTTTCATTTCACTTCACCAATTTGGACTATTTTGTGTATGTCCATTACATGAAATTCAAATAAAAATCAATTTAAATTACAGGTTGTAATGCAACAAAATAGGAAAAACAGCAAGGGGGATGAATACTTTTGCAAGGCACTGTACAATGCTGTTCATTTTAGTTTATTCAAACAGACCCCATTTCAATGGAAACAAGCACTCATTAAGATCAGGTGTGACCAATTAGTGGGCGCGGCCAACACACCTGAACACACTTAACAAGATAGAGGATAGAGAGTTTTGTTGATGCTGATAACGGAATGTATGTGTTTTTAATTAATATTCTTTGAACGTTACTAATGTATTTTGTGTTTTTTAATGTTTTCTTAATGTTCTGTGAATATGATTTTATATGGAACCATGAGGAAACCTGCAGAAAACTTTATCCTGAAGTACTGAAATTCCCACAGAAAACATTGCTTCTTAAAGTTCTCTGAACGTTCTGAGAACATTACTTTAAATAGAACCTCGAGGAAACCTGTAGGAGATGAAATGCTGAAGTACTGAAATTCCCACAGAAGAACATTGTTTCTTAACGTTCTCTGAAGAATATTCCCAATGTCAAACCAGTGGGAGAACGTTCCTAGAACATTACCCAAATTGAAATGAAATGTAACCATGTTTGAACTTTCAGGAAACATTCTGTTAAAGTCATTAAAAACCAAGAAAGTAAAGTTGTTTTGTCAAGAACCTTGAATGTGCTGAGAATGTTCCAAAGCCAAGCAACTATCCTAGACAATTCCCAGAAAGTTGTGGGAATGTTGTATGCAAAATAACCATAGGACAACCACACTCTCACCAAGCTCTAAGACACATAAGGTTCTCAGAACGTTATGTGCTAGCTGGGTGTCCATTGTCCATTAGAATGTATATTTGCAGTCAGTGGCGGCTCCTGAAAAAATTCTCAGGGGGGGCAATTTTTCTGATGATTTAGGTGACCTACACACATTTTAAAAAAGATATGTCCAGCAACAACATGAAGACAGGGGCAGCATATAAGTCAATACTGATATACACATTACTTGCTTCAAAAAGGCCTCATGGTTGAATTGGAAATATGTGCACCTGAGCATAATTCACAACAAGCAAGCAGGAGCTTTTGATAGAGGCTACTGAAAACATTGATGCAAGTTATTGGTAATAAGAAATGTTTATAGACTTCCATATTCTGCCCTCTTGTATAGATTTGTGAAAATGAACAGTGATAGACATTTTGCCTGAAAACAGAATTTGAAAATAATTTATAGAAAAGGTAAACACAGCTATCTGTATGGCTTTGTAAAAATGAACAACCATATTCTGGCCAATTGTATAGATTTGTAAATATGAACAACCATATTCTGGCCAATTGTATAGATTTGTAAAAATGAACATGAACAGATTTTGTATTTTTTTTTACTTTAAAAAAAATGAAAAATAACTATTTTAAACAACATCAACTGTGAACTGATTTGGGCGTGTGTGTGTTAAAGAGACAGACAGGGAGGGACAAAGAGAGAGAGAGGCTACATTACTTGTACTGAAACTGTTCTAGCTTGCTGCATGATCAAATTCAGCTGATGCGCATAGCAATGCACGTAATGGGCATTCTTGAAATGATCACGCACCTTTTGCTGCACACCAGCCTTCTCTCACCCCATCACACTGGCTCCATCGTAAGCTTGCGCAATGAGTTTGACTTTCTCGTCGTCGGCAAA
>NW_028156380.1:37500-41531 GCF_964263955.1 Coregonus lavaretus
AGCTGGGTCAGCATAATGTTAGCTGATGACATCCGTTGTTTTGACCTATGTTCTGAAAGTCAGTTTGATGCTCTGGTTCGTTATCTTTCATGTACCATAGCTCATGATTAAATCACCATGTCAGTACAAATAGGTAGACATTTCTAATAATTACAGGGGGAAAGGACTGTGAGAGGAAGTGTACTGATAAAGAAGGTGTATGATAAGAGGAAAGAGTGGTTGTAGTTGGTTGGCAAGATGCATTCCCAACCTATCTGGATCTATCTACATGATCCAACACCACTGTAGCCTATAGCAAAACTATTGTGATTCAAAATGATGCTTCTATATTTGACATTTCTCTTCGCATAATATATGGGAGCTTTCTACACTGAGACGACTAATGTCATGAGTTGTTGAAAGTTCCCAAAGAACAGAGTGAAAAGATTGCAGATTGCTGCAAAGAGGAACTCGTGGAAGGACTGTAAGTCAGGAAGCATATATGAAGAGAGCCGTGAGGGACGTAGAGATATATCGAATCAAATCGAATCACATTTTATTTGTCACATGCTTCGTAAACCACAGGTGTGGACTAACAGTGAAATGCTTACTTACAGGCCTTCCCAACAATGCAGAGATAAATAAATACAACATTTGAAAAATTATAACACAAAGAATAAATACTATATACAATGAGTAAGGATAACTTGGCTATTTACAGGTAGCACCAGTACCGAGTCTATGTCCAGGGGTACGAGGTCAATAAGGTAGATACGTACACATAGGTAAGTATAAAGTGACTAGGCAACAGGATAGATAATAAACAGTAGCAGCGTATGTGATGTCAAAAGAGTGTAAAAAGGGTCAACACAGATAGTCTGGGTAGCTATTGGTTAACTATTTAACTAACTATTTAGCAGTCTAATGACTTGGGGGTAGAAGCTGTTCAGGGTCCTGTTGGTTCTAGACTTGGTGCATCGGTACCGCTTGCTGTAAGGTAGCAGAGAGAACGGTCTATGACTTGGGTGGCTGGAGTATTTGATCATTTTTAGGGCCTTCCTCTGACACTGCCTGAATGGCAGGGAGCTCGGCCCCAGTGATGTATTGGGCCGTACACACTACCCTCTGTAGCGCCTTGTGGTCGAATGCCAAGCAGTTGCCATACCAAGCGGTGATGCAGCCAGTCAAGATGCTCTCAATGGTGCAGCTGTACAACTTTTTGAGGATCTTCCCGACTGTGTTGGTGTGTGTGGACTATGATAATTCCTTAGTAATGTGGACACCGAGGAACTTGAAGCTCTCGACCCGCTCCACTACAGCCCCGTCGATGTGGATGGGGGATTGCTCGGCCCTCCGTTTCCTGTAGTCCACAATCAGCTCTTTGTGTTGCTTACATTGAGGGAGAGGTTGTTGTCCTGGCACCACACTGCCAGGTCTTTGACCTCCTCCCTATAGACTGTCTCATCGTCATCTGTGATCAGCTCGTCAGCAAAATTAATGATGGTGTTAGAGTCGTGCACGGCCACACAATCGTGGGTGAACAGGGAGTACAGGATGGAACTAAGCACGCACCCCTGAGGGGCCACCGTGTTGAGGGTCTGCGTGGCGCATGTGTTGTTGTCTACCTTCACCACCTGGTGGCGGCCCGTTAGGAAGTCCAGGACCCAGTTGCACAGGGAGGGGTTCAGTCCCAGGGTCCTGAGCTTAGTGATAAGCTTGGAGGGCACTATGGTGTTGAACGCTGAGCTGTAGTCAATGAACAACATTCTCACATAGGTGTTCATTTTGTCCAGGTGGGAGAGGGCAGTGTGGAGTGCAATAGAGATTGCGTCATCTGTGGATCTGTTGGGGCGGTATGCGAGTTGGAGTGGGTCCAGGGTGTCTGGGATGATGGTGTTGATGTGAGCCATGACCAGCCTTTCAAAGCATTTCATTGCTACAGATGTGAGTGCTATGGGGCGATAGTCATTTAGACAGGTTACCTTGGCGTTCTTGGGCACAGGGACTATGGTGGTCTGCTTGAAACATGTAGGTATTACAGATTGGGTCAGGGAATGTCAGTGAAGACATGTGCCTGCTGGTCAGCGCATGGTCTGAGTACGCATCCTGGTAATCCATCTGGCCCTTCGGCCTTGTGAATGTTAACCTGTTTAAAGGTCTTACATCGGCTAAAGAGAGCGAGATCACACAGTTGTCCGGAACAGCTGGTGCTCTCTTGCATGGTTCATTGTTGCTTGCCTCGAAGCGAGCATAGAAGGAATCTAGCTTGTCTGGTAGGCTCGCGTCACTGGGCAGCTTGTGGCTGGGTTTTCCTTTGTCATCTGTGATAGTTTGCAAGCCCTGACACATTCAATGAGCGTCAGAGCTGGCATAGTAAGATTCGATATAGTCCCGTATTGAAGTTTTGACTGTTTGATGGTCGTAGCAGGATTTCTTCTAAGCGTCCGGATTAGTGTCCGGCTCCTTGAAAGTGGCAGATCTAGCCTTTATCTCAGTGCAGATGTTGCCTGTAATCCATCCAGTCACAGTGGGGATGATGTCATCGATGCACTTATTAATGAAACTGGTGACTGATGTGGTAAACTCCTCAATGTTTTCGGATGAATCGCGGAACATATTCCAGTCTGTGCTGGCGAAACAGTCCTGTAGTTTAGCATTTGCTTAATCTGACCACTTCAGTATTTATTCGCGTCACTGGTACTTCCTTGAGTTTTAGCTTCTTAGCAGGAATCAGGAGGATAGAGGATAGAGTTTTGGTCAGATTTGCCTAATTGAGGATGAGGAAGAGCTTCGTATGCGTCTCTCTGTGTGGAGTAAAGGTGATCTAGAGTTTTGCACAGTTGCACAGGTGACATGTTGGTAGAAATGAGGTAAGACAGATTTCAGTTTCCCTGCATTAAAATCACCGGCCACTAGGAGCCTTGCCTCTGGATGTGCATTTTCTTGTTTGCTTATGGCCCTATACAGCTGGTTGAATGCAGACTTAGTGCCAGCATCTGTTTGTGGTGGTAAACATACAGCTACGAAAAATACAGAGGAAAATTCTCTTGGTAAATAGTATGGTCTGCAGTTTAACATGAGGTGTTCTAACTCAGGAGAGCAAAACCTCGAGACTTCCTTTACATTAGAGATCGTGCACCAGCTGTTGTTAACAGAAACACACACCTCCCCCCTTAACCTTACCCGTAGCTGCCATTCGGTCTTGAAGATGCATAGAAAAAGCAGCTAGATGCATATTATCCATGTCCTTGTTCAGCCATGACTCCGAAAAACATAGGAGATTACAGTTCTTCAGGTTCCGTTGATAGGATAGTCTTGAACGGAGCTCGTCCAGTTTGTTCTTTAGTGATTGTACGTTCACCAATAGAACGGAGGGCAGAGGCAGTTTATTTACTTGTCTACGAAGTCTCATCAGGGAGCCCGCTCGTTTGGCTCTCTTACACCTTCTCTTCCTCTCCAGGGGATTAGGGCCTGGTCCGGGATGAGCAGTACATCCAAAGTTGCCGACTTGTTTCAGTAGAAATCTTCATCCAAATCAAGGTTAGTGATTGCTGTTCTGATGTCCAGAAGCTGTTTTCGGTCATAGGAAATGATGGCGGAAATATTATGCAAAAAAAAAGTTTAGCGTAAAAAAACTCAAAATAGCAGAATTGGTCAGGAACCCTTAAAACAGCAGCTATCAATCTCTGCAGCACCATAGGTTTTCAGGGTTATTTTTTCATATATATGTATGGAGTGGGAGAGATGGAGGGATGGTGGGAAGGAGAGAGAGAGCAAGATGGAGAGT
This sequence comes from Coregonus lavaretus, assembly GCF_964263955.1. Lineage (NCBI taxonomy): Eukaryota > Metazoa > Chordata > Actinopteri > Salmoniformes > Salmonidae > Coregonus > Coregonus lavaretus. The sequence continues at coordinate 41,267 of NW_028156380.1, forward strand.
GAGAGAGATAGAGGGATGAAGAGAGATGGGAGGGAGGGAGGGAGGGAGGGAGGGAGAGAGAGAGAGAGAGAGAGAGAGAGAGAGAGAGAGAGAGAGAGAGGGAGGGAGAGAGAGAGATCAAGAGAGATGGTGGCATGGAGATAGAGAGAAAGGGATGGAGAGAGAGAGAGAAAGGGATGGAGAGAGAGAGATGGAGGGATGGAGAGAGAGAGAGAGAGAGAGAGAGATGAGAGTGAAGTGTGAGGTTGCTTCAGAGAGAGCAGCT
>NW_028156379.1:0-95095 GCF_964263955.1 Coregonus lavaretus
ATTAAAACCAACAAAAATAACATACACTCTGACCAGGTGAAGAAAATAGTAACAAAAAAAATGAAAGATTATCAAAATATCTATAGAATTCACTCACCATAACAACACATCAAGAAACTAAAGTAGTCTAAATAGGAAATGAAATAAGTTAACATATTTTTTGTGACATAGAAATTTACAGTATATACATTCAATTTTAAATTAAGATGTCTGTGTTGATTGGTGGCTCTGTCTTTTCTATGAGTTCCACGTCTCACTGAAAAGCTGTTTCCCATCAGTAACTAATCGCCTCGTTGGATCCAGAGTCAGAGAATAGATCCAGCCAATCGGAGTGCAGTAAGGTTTTCTTTAATAAGTCCCTGCCAATTGTCTGACGTGCTAATATCAAGCAGTCATCTCCAACAGGTGACATACTGTACCTTTAGCGAGAAACATGGCAGATATCCACACTTTGAAAATAAAAATAAATAAAAAATATATATAATATATATTTATAAAATGAAAAAGAAAATCACCTGGGGAGTTTGATCTTCTGTCAAGATGGCAGGATACCAAAAGCAAACCAGTTTTCCAGGGTTTTCAGCTTTTTTCATAGTTTTTTGGGGGGGGTTATTTTTTGTCGTTTTCTTCCTGTTTTTTGTTTTTGTTTTTTGTGATACTTTAAGTAGGCTGTTTTTACGAGAAAAAAAACGAAAGTATGTCCTCTTCATATAGTATACAGCAACTGTACATTTTTGAATGCAAGTAAACAAAATGTAAAAGTGCTTTTTTTTAAGACTGTTATCCAGTATATCGAAAGGAGTAGCAGGCACTTAAGTCCATCCCCATTTTGTAGGTGTTTGACAGTGGAGCAATAAGGTACTCGTTGTTTGAGTTATTCCTGGGGTTTTGATCATCTGTTGGGTAGAGACAGACAACAAAACAGACAGATAGACAAAACTCAACATACACTAGCCCAGGATGTCCAGGTAGACAGGCGTGGCTTTGCCCAAGGCATAGAGGATTTTCTGGATGTCCTTAATGTTCAGCCTCTGCTGGGGCTCCCTCTGCCAGCAACCCAACATGATGTCATACACCTCCTTGGGACAAGCTCGTGGCCTCTCCAAAACCCGTCCTTGCGTAATACACTCGATGACCTGGGGTAGGAGAATGAGAGCGAGAGAGAGAGTGAGGTCACTCATTACAACCCAATTTTGAGCATTATATTGTTTGTCAAAAGCATAACGAGCCATTTGGAGGCAGAATTAGGTTTTGCTTAATCACCTTTGTTAGCACCCCCGAGGCTATGGCACCACAATATTTGTACAGCAGTAATTATATGGGTGCAATGTCAAGGTCATAAAGCACGTTTCAAAGTAAAAGGTTTTGCAGTACACATAAACCACCAAACCTGCAGTGTAGTGCATTCAACATCCCTTTGTCAGACATGCCTGTTAGGGACATGCAGAGTAGGGTTGAATATTTTCTCACTATTTTACAAATGTTCCATCCTAAGAATAAATCACTCTTCTCGCAGGTAACCAAATATTTCCCACCAAAACCGGAAGTGTCATTCTAAAGCATATAAAGCTTTAAGCCTGATGCTACCTGAGCTTGACGAGCGATACATTGAAGACATTTTATGAGCCCTAGCCCAAAAAAGCCCAAATGATTGTGCCATTATCCAATAGGCCTACATAGCCTATTATACAGTGGGGGAAAAAAGTATTTAGTCAGCCACCAATTGTGCAAGTTCTCCCACTTAAAAAGATGAGAGAGGCCTGTAATTTTCATCATAGGTACACGTCAAAATGTCAGACAAAATGAGATTTTTTTTTCTCCAGAAAATCACATTGTAGGATTTTTTATGAATTTATTTGCAAATTATGGTGGAAAATAAGCATTTGGTCAATAACAAAAGTTTCTCAATACTTTGTTATATACCCTTTGTTGGCAATGACACAGGTCAAACGTTTTCTGTAAGTCTTCACAAGGTTTTCACACACTGTTGCTGGTATTTTGGCCCATTCCTCCATGCAGATCTCCTCTAGAGCAGTGATGTTTTGGGGCTGTCACTGGGCAACACGGACTTTCAACTCCCTCCAAAGATTTTCTATGGGGTTGAGATCTGGAGACTGGCTAGGCCACTCCAGGACCTTGAAATGCTTCTTACGAAGCCACTCCTTCGTTGCCCGGGCGGTGTGTTTGGGATCATTGTCATGCTGAAAGACCCAGCCACGTTTCATCTTCAATGCCCTTGCTGATGGAAGGAGGTTTTCACTCAAAATCTCACAATACATGGCCCCATTCATTCTTTCCTTTACACGGATCAGTCGTCCTGGTCCCTTTGCAGAAAAACAGCCCCAAAGCATGATGTTTCCACCCCCATGCTTCACAGTAGGTATGGTGTTCTTTGGATGCAACTCAGCATTCTTTGTCCTCCAAACACGACGAGTTGAGTTTTTACCAAAAAGTTATACTTTGGTTTCATCTGACCATATGACATTCTCCCAATCCTCTTCTGGATCATCCAAATGCAACTCTAGCAAACTTCAGACGGGCCTGGACATGTACTGGCTTAAGCAGGGGGACACGTCTGGCACTGCATGATTTGAGTCCCTGGCGGCATAGTGTGTTACTGATGGTACGCTTTGTTACTTTGGTCCCAGCTCTCTGCAGGTCATTCACTAGGTCCCCCCGTGTGTTTCTGGGATTTTTGCTCACCGTTCTTGTGATCATTTTGACCCCACGGGGTGAGATCTTGCGTGGAGCCCCAGATTGAGGGAGATTATCAGTGGTCTTGTATGTCTTCCATTTCCTAATAATTGCTCCCACAGTTGATTTCTTCAAACCAAGCTGCTTCCCTATTGCAGATTCAGTCTTCCCAGCCTGGTGCAGGTCTACAATTTTGTTTCTGGTGTCCTTTGACAGCTCTTTGGTCTTGGCCATAGTGGAGTTTGGAGTGTGACTGTTTGAGGTTGTGGACAGGTGTCTTTTATACTGATAACAAGTTCAAACAGGTGCCATTAATACAGGTAATGAGTGGAGGACAGAGGAGCCTCTTAAAGAATAAGTTACAGGTCTGTGAGTGCCAGAAATCTTGCTTGTTTGTAGGTGACCAAATACTTATTTTCCACCATAATTTGCAAATAAATTCATTAAAAATCCTACAATGTGATTTTCTGGAAAATAAATTCTCAATTTGTCTGTCATAGTTGAAGTGTACCTATGATGAAAATTACAGGCCTCCCTCATCTTTTTAAGTGGGAGAACTTGCACAATTGGTGGCTGACTAAATACTTTTTTTCCCCACTGTATATAGGCTACCGCACATTACGACAGAAAAACATAAAAGGCCATAAATGTAGCTATGCTCTCTTGGGTAAATAAATGATACAAGCTCCAGTAGGCTAATCTTTTTGAGGGTGAACTGTATTACTGTACTGTATTGTATTATACTGTATTATACGACTGAAATTACGCACCTCGTTCAAACCATCAAGCTGAGAGAGAACATGCAAAGATGGTGCAGGACATTTGGCCTACAAAGTTACAATTATAGGCTAGCAAATTTGATTGAATTTGGAAATATAATAGGGCCTAATTTACATTTGTATAATTAATAGGCTGGCGCATATGTAGGCTATCTTTCATAATATTTCCCCTAATGTTGTGCGACATGGGTATTAGCCTACTTCCTCTTTCTCTATCTATTGTTGCTTCATTCCTTCCTTGCTTTCAACAGTTAAATGAAATACGTTTTGTTGTCCTTATCTTCATCATTGTAATGACATGCTTGAATAATGTAGGACTAGAATAAGATGCAGACAGCTTTCACTTCTCTTCACGAAGATTGAATGGTTATGGGTTACGGGTGTAAATAAATAACTGATATAGTCTACCGCCATGACGTATTCTCTCTTCTCCCCCTGAGTTCTATTGGCTGCTGTATTTAACATTCAGCAAACAAGAGCTTGCATCCCTCTTCGAATTGTCTATTAGTAGGCTATAAGAAATGTTTTTCTAGTCTAGGTTTTTGTGGGACTCTACGAGCTAAGGAGCATTTTTTAAGGCCAGCGGTGCACAGGTGCGTATTGCACAAGAGACAGAGGCCACATAGGCCCATGCACAACCCATCATTCATTAGATATATTGCTAATACTGCATTGAATGTATTACCTGAAAGGGGTAGGATAGGACATCTATATGAAAAGTATGATCTATTTTGGATGCAATTTGAATGGAATTGATGGAGAGAGAGAAAGACTGCGAGAGCGTCCACTGAAAAATTAGGTGGCCCCGAAAGCCAGATGGAGATGTGTAAATTAGATGCGCATTCAGTCCTTATATTACTGTAGCATAGGCTACGCTGCAGCAAATGTAGGCCTACCTGTCACAAGAAAAAAAGTTACCATGATGAGATGATACATGCATTGTGAACTGTGCTCCTACTGAGATGCGCTGTCTGTCCCCACCCTGAGCGTTGATGATTGATCATGCAGACAGCAGAGAGAAGGCCATAGAGAAGCCATATTTAGACATCTCATTTAATTTAACAGTTCCATTTCACATCATGCTGTTCATATAAATAATTTATTATAATTTACCGGTTTCTCAGTTATTTACCCCAGGAAAAGGGAGTGGGTTTGGGGCGGGATATCTCGGTAACCTCGTTTCCTGGTATTCAACCCTAATGCAGAGCCATGTATTTAGAGAGTTGGGCCGCTGCAGTTTCTGAATTATGATGAATTTACATGACACTTCAACATTCTATGGCCACCATGTTAGCTCCATAGAGGTCCTATTAAATTAATTAGTATTCTAATTCCTAATTCTATGGTTCGTTCCCCATTAACATTACATGGGAAATATTTAAACAATGCTATGTAACTGAATGTCTAGAATAAGAACATTCAAAATTCTTAAAGTTGGCCTAACTCTCGAAATATATGGCTCTGGGGACATTTCGCAGGTGATCCCTCTGGGCTATTGGGGGAAATTGGGACTCTATGAGTTGTATTGATCTGTGTTTGTTCGGTGTGTTCTGTTGAATGGCTATGAGAATAACTGCCTCAGGTTCACATCCACAGACACACACACAAAGGAACCCGACATGAGCAATCATTACCAATTCATCCACTCTGTGCAGTGTCAAACAGGTCAAAGATGATAATGTGATTGCCATGCTAGTGAAGCACACATGTGCGTTTTATGTTATGTTGTTGATGTTGTCATGTTATATAGCTTTGCTGCTCATTTTGATTGGATAGTAGGTGTGTGTATTGGTACATATTATAATGAGACCTTTGTAGCTAAAAATAGGACCACTTAAAGGTAGGGTTAAACAAATCAACTCCAGGTGAGTATGGTAACTTTGTTCTGCTGTCTGTGTCTATTTCTGGGTCTATTTTAGGAGCATTGAGAGGCTGTGTTGTAGTCAGCGTGATGCGCTGTCTGCACAACTGCAGCCTAAAGGCTCTTTCCACAGGCGTTCGTTGAGTCAGTGAGTCACCACAGCCCCCCGACTGCAGCCCAGCCGAGACCTGTCTAGGAGTCTGGTTATGGTTTCTATACCTATGGCTGGGTTCAGGATTGATTCATAATGCTGCTTTTCAGGTGTCAATGTAATGGGACAAGCAAATATATAAACAATGGCTCTGTCAAACTGTACATGCTGAAGTTTGGCTGGAACCTGGGGCATTGTTGTTCTGACATTTTAATTATCACGCCTTTAAGAAAATTGTGGAATTGGTTTGGTGGACTATTGAACTCACAAATTAGTATGGTCCTTCATAGCTTCTGTCATTGTCAACAGTGTGATGTCTTTATGGTGGTTGGTTGAGAGGAATTTCAGTGGCTGTCTGCACATCATCACTACTTCTATGTTCTATAGATAGAGAGCCTGGTGTAAAATGGCTGTGGCTCACCTCACATGCCATCCCTTGTCTTTTATATTTATGGTGGCTATAAGACTTGTGTGTGTGTAAGTGGGAGTGATTTCATTTCAACACTCTCAGCTCACACTAATATAATTTAGTTGCTGCTCCATCTTTGTTTTAATTGATTTCTCTTCTGGTCCAATATTGAGCCCAAAAGCCACTCTAAGAATACGCCAATTAGCCTCTCTCACACTGCACCATTCTAGGGATTAGTAAGAGCGCTATGAATCACTGGCCCTGGTTATCCACTGATGTGGTTAGTACAAGTGTGACTGTTGGATGGTAGTCTTGTCCTAGGCAACAACTGTCGAATGCACATTATTGCATGTGTTTATGTTGCGTATTTTCATTACTGTTTAGCAGAAAAAGAACAGAATACAAAGATGGGTGTGCTACAGTACCTCGTTGTTGGCCAGTTGAAACCATGGCTGCTTCCCGTAGGTGAAGATCTCCCAGAGGATGACACCGAAGCTCCACACGTCACTCTCTGTGGTGAACTTCCTATACATTATGCTCTCAGGGGGCATCCAGCGGATGGGTAGCATGGTGTGGCCTCCCACCTAGAGACACAGAGGAGAGAGAGAGAGAGAGAGAGAGAGAGAGAGAGAGAGAGAGAGAGAGAGAGAGAGAGAGAGAGAGAGAGAGAGAGAGAGGAGAGAGAGGAGAGAGAGAGAGAGAGAGGTCAGCACACACTGTTATTGACCTGGGCTAACTGGATTTAAAACAACTGAAAAAGAAAATGTCAAAGAAACTGTAAATAAAAAAGTTTTTGAATTACATATTCACGGAAAGGCATGCAGCAGACACACTTTGAAAACATCAAAATGGTATTTTCTAGTTAATTTTATTTATTCAGTCATTTATTTTAAACTTTTATTTTTCTTATGAAATATTTGAGAAGAAGGGAAACCTACACAGCCCTGTAACACAGAAGATGAAGAAGAGTCAAATGAGGCTCAGCTGGGAGGAGGAAGAGAAGATGGCGCCAAGAGAGGGAAGGAAAAAGGATCCATTAAAGAAGTTTGACAGCTTCAAGCCATGCAGCAACATAAATGAAGTCTTCCCCTCAGCCTTCCCATTCCCACTGCCAGATATTAATCGATTAAAACAATGAGGCATTAATTCTCTGTGCCCTTGTCTTTAACTCAACTGGATTGTTTCTAAATCTGTTTCCTATTCATGTCAATTACACTGTGTTAATCATATCCGTGGAAGGGTTGAACAAGAGTGACATTTTAATAGGGGATGTCTGATTATTGTTACTTTCAACTCTTAAGTGGTAGCTGCATATTAATTACAGAGCTCATTAGCACTGAACTAACTATGGGTCAAGGTATTGACTGAGCATGTGAATACAAATAAGTTAACATTACATTACATTCCCACATTACTGACACTGTAGCTATAAAGGATCAGTCTACCATGTTTGCCATCGATAATAACAGTATATTATAGCGTCAATTTCCTTCTGGTGATTATGTATTGTTGGTTTATCTTTGTTAAATTTGGCCTGCTGAACATTATAATAAGTTGTTCCGTTTTACATCTCCATCATACTCACCCCTTCCTTCTCCCCCTCCTCCTCCTCCTCCTCCTCCTCCTCCTCCTCCTCCTCCTCCTCCTCCTCGTACGCCTGCTCTCCTTTTTTAAGATTTATGAAGGTTTATTAATGAGATTATGGTAAAATGTCTGCTGGACCACGTCTCATAAAGCCTGTGTGAATATGGAACCCTAACGCCACTACCACACTCTACTGATCTTCTCCCAAGCTGAAAAGAGAAAAAAGGCTGTTTCAAAAATCAAATGTATTCATGTTCAATCATATAAATGAACCACATCTAATTATAAATAAGGGGGATGCAGATTTAAAATGTGTGTCCGTACTGTGCAGAAAAGGGTATCCAATAGTAGAATGTGAAGCCAAAGCAGGTCTAAGAGTTTTAATGCATTCCAGGACTATTAGGGAAAGGGATATTTGTCTATCATACAATACACACACTACAACCCTAATGTTCACTGTAACATCAACTTAAATTGTCTTACCTTGAAACATCACCTTCGCCATAGCTCTACCCTACTATCCCATCTCCTGATTCAACCCCAGCCCTACCTCATAATCAGTACTTGACAGGGAACATGTCGGAATGCCCGGGGAATTACCTAAGACTTCTCCTTCATACTAAATTTGTAAGGGTCTCTGAAGTGAATTGGTTTCCCTGCTGCAATGACCTGACACCCTTTCCATTCATTGACTTCTTTATGTGGACAGATTGTTCCTCACCAGACTAATGTTGGTAGCACTACATGAGCAGGTACACCGCTCCATAATGCAGGCTGGTGTCCACAACATAGAGATAGGAGAACAGGAGGATGATACAAATTCACATACCGTTTTTGAAAACTTACCACGGTGCTATGATATTTGAAATATTCATAGGAAGACAGATTTGTGTTTGTTACGCTAGCTCTGTCTGTCTTAGGGGACTGGGTCTGCTTCTCGTAGTCAGAGTATTTGTGAACTTGTTTATGTGTTTGTGTGTGTTGGGAGATTAAATGAATTGATTGAATTTCAATTCATCTTAATGGCTTCTCCCTGGCAAGCACCGCCCTCAATTCAGTCTGGGGTTGAACGGCGGACCGTGGAAGCATATAAATCAGAGTGTGGGCTTCCCTTGGAGCAAAATTAAAACTGTCAGGGTGACGACAAAAACTCCACCACAATCTCAAAGCATAGCAGAACTAGCATATAGAGAGACATTTAAATATTGCTAATTTGTACACTCATAGACTGACGATAACATATGCATTGATTGAAGCAACCGTCAATACATTTTCAATATTGTCCATCCATGTTGTTGTTAGTCTAAAGGCAGATTAAGCGTAATAACAGAGCTGCTACAGTGAGGTATTTGATCCCCTGCTGATTTTGTACGTTTGCCCACTGAAAAAGAAATGATCAGTCTATAATTTTAATGGTAGGTTTATTTGAACAGTGAGAGACAGAATAACAACAACAAAAACCCAGAAAAACGCATGTAAAAAATTTTATAAATTGATTTGCATTTTAATGAGGGAAATAAGTATTTGACCCCCTCTCAATCAGAAAGATTTCTGGCTCCCAGATGTCTTTTATACAGGTAATGAGCTGAGATTAGGAGCACACTCTTAAAGGGAGTGCTCCTAATCTCAGCTTGTTACCTGTATAAAAGACACCTGTCCACAGAAGCAATCAATCATTCAGATTCCAAACTCTCCACCATGGCCAAGACCAAAGAACTCTTCAAGGATGTCAGGGACAAGATTGTAGACCTACACAAGGCTGGAATGGGTTACAAGACCATCGCCAAGCAGCTTGGTGAGAAGGTGACAACAGTTGGTGCGATTATTTGCAAATGGAAGAAACACAAAAGAACTGTCAATCTCCCTCGGCCTGGGGCTCCATGCAAGATCTCACCTCGTGGAGTTGCAATGATTATGAGAATGGTGAGGAATCAGCACAGAACTACACGGGAGGATCTTGTCAATGAGCTCAAGGCAGCTGGGACCATAGTCACCAAGAAAACAATTGGTAACACACTACGCCGTGAAGGACAGAAATCCTGCAGCGCCCGCAAGGTCCCCCTGCTCAAGAAAGCACATATACAGGCCCTCTGAAGTTTGCCAATGAACATCTGAATGATTCAGAGGAGAACTGGGTGAAAGTGTTGTGGTCAGATGAGACCAAATTCGAGCTCTTTGGCATCAACTCAACTCACCGTGTTTGGAGGAGGAGGAATGCTGCCTATGACCCCAAGAACACCATCCCCACCATCAAACATGGAGGTGGAAACATTATGCTTTGGGGGTGTTTTTCTGCTAAGGGGACAGGACAACTTCATTGCATCAAAGGGACGATGGACGGGGACATGTACCGTCAAATCTTGGGTGAGAACCTCCTTCCCTCAGCCAGGGCATTGAAAATGGGTCGTGGATGGGTATTCCAGCATGACAATGACCCAAAACACACGGCCGAGGCAACAAAGGAGTGGCTCAAGAAGAAGCACATTAAGGTCCTGGAGTGGCCTAGCCAGTCTCCAGACCTTAATCCCATAGAAAATCTGTGGAGGGAGCTGAAGGTTCGTGTTGGAGAAGATCTGCAAAGAGGAGTGGGACAAAATCCCTCCTGAGATGTGTGCAAACCTGGTGGCCAACTACAAGAAACGTCTGACCTCGGTGATTGCCAACAAGGGTTTTGCCACCAAGTACTAAGTCATGTTTTGCAGAGGGGTCAAATACTTATTTCCCTCATTAAAATGAAAAATCAATGTATAACATTTTTGACATGCGTTTGTCTGGATTTTTTTGTTGTTATTCTGTCTCTCACTGTTCAAATAAACCTACCATTAAAATTATAGACTGATCATGTCTTTGTCAGTGGGCAAACGTACAAAATCAGCAGGGGATCAAATACTTCTTTCCCTCACTGTATATACCTTTCCTTACTTGGAACAATGTCATTGGATTGTTGGATTAACATTGCAGCTTGCCAACAGTGGCTGTTGAGGGGGTGTAATGTAATTACAGACCCAGTATAGTTAGTTATTCAGTGACCAGGTATTCAGAATTGATTCTGTATGATTATACAATATAATACAAAATGCATTCCTCTATGATGTGATATCAAGTTTTCATTGTCCACTCCTTAGTTCACAAACACAGTGACATGCCTGCAGACTGAGAACCAACAGCTAATTTGTCATTGGGGAGCCCAGGCATCACTTTCATTATACAGATGGGGGCTATCAGATATGCTGCCAGTGAGAACCCAGCTCAGACCGTGCTCTTGCTTACTGTGTCATATCCCTGGAGGGCAGTTTTCTTGGTTCTCTTTGAGGAGAGGAGAGGAGCGGACGTCAATATGTGAGCAGTGTCAGGGAGATGTGTTGCTGGCTGCCGCCCCAATTTATAATCACTCAACAAAAGGGAATGTGTCCAATGCAGTTACGACCTCTTATCTCTCTGTCAGTGGACCATACAGCAGGTCTGTTCTGGCAGAGATGCCCAGGCCTAAAATGGCCAAGGCCCACAGTTCATTTTCAGACCAACATACCAATAGGGGGCAGTCCAGCAGACCTGTTAGTAGTCTGTTGGTGAATCAGACATCTCTCTCTCACAGGCTACTCCACTAATTACCATCTGTACCTGTATGCCGATGAAAATAAAACTAATCTTTCAGATCACATCACTTTTCTCTGATTTTATTTTCTTACTATAACTTACTCGTGTTAGTATCTAAAAGGAGAAAAGCAACATGAAAGCTGTTGCAGTAAAGAGCAGAAGCGGTTGGAACAGTAATTGCACAGTGAAAGTCAAGCACAGTGCCTTAATTTACATCACTTCCTGGTCTCCTAGACACCTTATTGATACATTTTACTGAGCTGCTTGTTGTAAAGAGAAATCAGCCATTAGAGGTACCACTTAGGAAAAGTAGCCTGCAGAATACATTAAGTGGGAGGCGACTCAATGGACTATTTTACATTTATTGCAAATGTAACATATTTTCCACAATGGCAATTACAGACTGTATCTAGTGAAAATCCGATGTACCACAGTAATAATCCCTTTGTGATGCCAGCACAGCTTCAGCAACTCCCTTATCAACTTGGATAAGAGCTCTATATTCAGTCTGGTCACCGTGTCTCCAAGACAAGAATGCAAAAGAATACAGCAAGAATGGTTCTGCCCTACACCTGATACATGTTTAATAATAGGGTCATTACACCAATTGAGTACCTTTTGGGTAGTGTAACTTGGTGAAGTTCACCTAATTTTAACATTCTGTCATAAAGAGCACACTTTCAACTTAATAAAAAACATGTTTTCCCTTCTCAAGAGGTTAAATAAAAAAAGGACTATAGTAAGTGTCTGCTATGTGCCAAATAAAGTAACATGGTTGACTGTAACATTTTCATCTTAAATCAGCCATAAATCCAATTATGACAGGAGGAATAGAAGCTTGTTGTGTATGGTGTCAATTGAATACAAGCTTCACAAAACAATTGAAATTGTTGAAACATTTCTAGACTATCTATCTATGGGCAAGTCATATAAAAAATCTGAATTATTGAATTTTCCATGTTGTCTATATTAAAGGACACTTCCTTTAATATAACAGGCTTTTAAAATTAAATATTGGTGGATAAATTCTACATAAAATATCAAAGGGACACAAAAGGCACTCTATTCGTAGAACGACCCAATAGACATCATTACAGTGTCTTGCAAAAGTATTCATCCCCATTGGCGTTTTTTTCATATTTTGTTGCATTACAACCTGTAATTTAAATTGATTTTTATTTGGATTTCATGTAATGGACATACACAAAATAGTCCAAATTGGTGAAATGAAATGAAAAAAATAACTTGAATCAAAAAATTATAAAAAAGAAATAACGGAAAAGTGGTGCGTGCATATGTATTCACCCCCTTTGCTATAAAGCCCCTAAATAAGATCTGGTGCAACCAATTACCTTCAGAAGTCACATAATTAGTTAAATAAAGTCCACCTGTGTGCAAGCTAAGTGTCACATGATCTGTCACATGATCTCAGTATATATACACCTGTTCTGAAATGCCCCAGAGTCTGCAACACCACTAAGCAAGGGGCACCACCAAGCAAGCGGCACCATGAAGACAAAGGAGCTCTCCAAACAGGACAGGGACAAAGTTGTGGAGAAGTACAGATCAGGGTTGTGTAATAAAAAAATATCAGAAACTTTGAACATCACACGGAGCTCCATTAAATCCATTATAAAAAAATTTAAAGAATATGGCACCACAATAAACCTGCCAAGAGAGGGCCGCCCACCAAAACTCAAGGACCAGGCAAGGACAGCATTAATCAGAGAGGCAACAAAGAGACCAAAGATAACCCTGAAGGAGCTGCAAAGCTCCACAGCGGTGATTGGAGTATCTGTCAATAGGACCACATTAAGCCGTACACTCAACAGAGCTGGGCTTTATGGAAGAGTGGCCAGAAAAAAGCCATTGCTTAAAGAAAAAAAATAAGAAAAACGTTTGGTGTTCGCCAAAAGGCATGTGGGAGACTCCCCAAACATATGGAAGAAGGTACTCTGATTAGATTAGACTAAAATTGAGCTTTTTGTCCTTCAAGGAAAACGCTATGTCTGGTGCAAACCCAACACCTCTCATCACCCCGAGAACATCATCCCCACAGTGAAGCATGGTGGTGGCAGCATCATGCTGTGGGGATGTTTTTCATCGGCAGGGACTTGGAAACTGGTCAGAATTGAAGGAATGATGGATGGTGCTAAATACAGGGAAATTCTTGAGGGAAACCTGTTTCAGTCTTCCAGAGATTTGAGACTGGGACGGAGGTTCACCTTCCAGCATGACAATGACCCTAAGCATACTGCTAAAGCAAAACTCGAGTGGTTTAAGGGGAACATTTAAATGTCTTGGAATGGCCTAGTCAAAGCCCAGACCTCAATCCAATTGAGAATCTGTGGTATGACTTAAAGTTTGCTGTACACCAGCGGAACCCATCCAACTTGAAGGAGCTGGAGCAGTTTTGCCTTGAAGAATGGGCAAAAATCCCAGTGGCTAGATGTGCCAAGCTTATAGAGACATACCCCAAGAGACTTGCAGCTGTAATTGATGCAAAAGGTGGCTCTACAAAGTATTGACTTTGGGGGGGGGGGGGGGGGGGTGAATAGTTATGCACGCTCAAGTTCTGTTTTTTTTGTCTTATTTCTTGTTTGTTTCACAATGAAAAAATGTGTTGCATCTTCCAAGTGGTAGGCATGTTTTGTAAATCAAATGATACAAACCCCCAAAAAATCCATTTTAATTCTAGGTTGTAAGGCAACATAATAGGAAAAATGCCAAAGGGGGTGAATACTGAGCATGCATCACTTTTCTTGTACATTTCCTGGCGTTAGTAAAGGTAAAGAGTTCAGGCATCAATAAAGGAAAAGATAACACATAATCATGAGGAAAGCAGGTGAATGCAGGGTGAACCCTACACCATCCAGCTACTGTGTCAAAACACCACCTGTTCTCTAAAGCAAAAACACTGAGGTTGTCACCGAAAGACATCCTTAGATTAGCTTGATTATGAAGGTACTTACAATACATGAATAATATGGAACAAATATTTTATTATGCAACATACATAGGTGCTTACCCGGTAGTAGTCCGTGCTGTAGATGTCCCTGGACATTCCAAAGTCACCAATCTTCACCAGCAGGCCGTTTCCTACCAGGCAGTTCCGAGTGGCTAAATCACGGTGCACAAAGTGCTGGGAGGCCAGGTACATCATCCCCGCGGCGATCTGAGTGGCAATGTGCAGCGTCTGAGACAGGCCCAGCTCCCCATTGGTCTGCAGCGACTGTCCGTCAACCAGGATCAACGCATCAGGCCCATGAGCTCTGTGGATGGGGAAATAAGGGAGGGAGGCAGGGAGGGCGGGCAGGAGGGAGGGGGAATCTTATCTCAATCACCATATTCTTACTCCACATTACATTTTATAATGGATTATAACTCTGCATAGCATATGACAGTGGTATGTTCTTCAGTTGTAATGGATTAGACATTAGATGCATGGTGTTTTACATTCAACCTTTAATTGAAACAGGAACATGGGCCATATCATTACTGTACCAGGGCCTCTATGTGCAAAACCAACAAGAGCTCCTCTGTATGAATGAATGCAGAACAATTGAATAGATATGCTATAACTGTCATGACATTTGCATCTATAAAGCCATCAGCAAGCAATAGACGTCTGCCTGCTCTGCCTCTGCTATTGAGCACCACTGTTCCCTGCCACTGCCAAGCATCCAGGGGCTCAATAACATCCAATCAAAAAGGAGATCAGCCATCTCATTTGAATTCTGAGTCACAGTTTCCCTAGTCCGTGGAGGCTCAGTCAGCAGACTGCCATTACACACAGCGTTTTGTGGTTTTACACAAACAGGTTATCTCTACTTAATCTACAGTGTAGCGAATAGGAAGTCGCTGCTGCTGGTACTGGGTGACAGGTCTAGTGGAAAACAACACAAACATTTTATTACCCCTCCTGTTTCTTGTACGCTACAACATTCCTCTGAGGGGAAGCAATCCATCAATCACAGCCTGATGCTTGCAGTGAAACTGCAGGGTTGTGGCCGATCTACTACACTACATTTAGAACTTATTAGGAAATAGACAGGAACTGGTTTCATCTTTGGAAATGATCACATCTATTATATTGCTGGCCAAAGGATTTATTGTATGACGTTAACTCTAATACTGAGGATAATTATTCAGGTTAGCGTACTGTGGACCAGTAAATCATTAGTGGGGTGCAGTCAGCCTGCCATTAATTGTTGAGTCTACAGACATTGTGTGGTTGGTAAACAGGGGGAGATGCTTCCACACACGTCTCAATTAAGCTGAGTAAATTCCACAATTCCAAAAACACATATATTTACATTTTACATTTTAGATATATAAAGTATGTTTCTCAGTTGACAGCTTTTATAACTCATAGGCTACACCAAAGACACATTTATAGACATAAGAGTTGAGCACGTCTTGCTTATCCCACACGTCTCTGCTTTATTCAACTGAGTAAACTTAGCAATTCCAACAGCACATATCAGAAAAGTCTGTTTCTCAGTTGACAGCTTGTACTCCTGGGCTACAGCACCCAAAGACAGAACTGAGCAAGAGTTGAGCACGTCTTACTTTTCCTACACAATTCGCTGCTTTATTCAGCTGAGTAAACTTTAACTTCCACCAACACACACCAGAAAAGTATTTCTCAGTTGGCAGCTTGTATTACTCCTGGGCTACAGCACCCAAATACTAATTTACTGAACTTAGTAAGAGTTGAGCACATATTATTGTGCATCTTATTGTGCATTTAGTTTACACAGCTTACCTGAGGAACTTATTGAGGTCTCCGTGCTTCATGTACTCAAAGACCATGATAAGGGGGTCTCCATCCACACACACACCGTAGAACTTGACAATGTGCTCGTGCTGCAGGTTGGTCAATAGTTCCGCCTCCCTCTGGAAATCTTTTCTCGCTGCAAGGGTGGGGTCTTTCAGCGTCTGAGAAAATACAAGGGTGGAGTCCTTCAGGGTCTGAGGAGTACAAGGGTTTATTTTAACTGCTTAGCAAAGTATGATACTGTTACAACAACATTATTAGACTGTGGATATAGAGAGGAAAAGTGACCTTAGACATTGTCACTAGCCGGCTACCATCCGGTATTCTACCCTGCACTTTAGAGACTGCTAGTGCCCTATGTACATACAGTGCATTCGGAAATTATTCAGACCCCTTGACTTTTTCCACATTTTGTTAGGTTACAACCTTATTCTAAAACTGATTGAATTGTATTTTTTCCCTCATCAATCTACACACAATACTCCATAATGACAAAGCAAAAACAGGTTTTTAGACATTTTAGCTAATTTATTAAAAGAAATATCACATTTGCAGACCATTTACTCAGTACTTTGTTGAAGCACCTTTGGCAGCGATTACAGCCTAGAGTCTTCTTGGGTATGACGCTACAAGCTTGGCACACCTGTATTTGGGGGGTTTCTCCCATTCTTCTCTGCAGATCCTCTCAAGCTCTGTCAGGTTGGATGGGGAGCGTTGCTGCACAGCTATTTTCAGGTCTCTCCAGAGATGTTCGATCAGGTTCAAGTCCGGGCTCTGGCTGGGCCACTCAAGGACATTCAGAGACTTGTCCTGAAGCCACTCCTGCGTTGTCTTGGCTGTGTGCTTAGGGTCGTTGTCCTGTTTGAAGGTGAACCTTCGCCTCAGTCTGAGGTCCGGAGCGCTCTGGAGCTGGTTTTCATCAAGGATCTCTCTGTACTTTGCTCCATTAATCTTTTCCTCGATCCTGACTAGTCTCCCAGTCCCTGCTGCTGAAAAACATCCACACAGCATGATGTTGCCTTCACCATGCTTCACCGTAGGGATGGTGCAAGGTTTCCTCCAGAAGTGACGCTTGGCATTCAGGCCAAAGAGTTCATTATTGGTTTCATTAGACCAGATAATCTTGTTTCTCATGGTCTGAGAGTCTTTAGATGCCTTCTGGCAAACTCCAAGCGGGATGTCATGTGCCTTTTACTGAGGAGTGGCTTCCGTCTGGCCACTCTACCATAAAGGCCTGATTGGTGGAGAGATGGTTGTCCTTCTGGAAGGTTCTCCCATCTCCACAGAGGAAATCTAGAGCTCTGTCAGAGTGACCATTGGGTTCTTGGTCACCTCCCTGACCAAGGCCCTTCTCCCCCGATTGCTCAGTTTGGCCAGGCAGCCAGCTCTAGGAAGAGTATTGGTGGTTCCAAACTTCTTCCATTTAAGACTGATGGAGGCCACTGTGTTCTTGGGGACGACTGCACCTTTTCTGCAAAGGGGACAGGACGACTGCACCGTATTGAGGGGAGGATGGATGGGGCCATGTGTTGCGAGATCTTGGCCAACAATCTCCTTCCCTCAGTAAGAGCATTGAAGATGGGTCGTGGCTGGGTCTTCCAGCATGACAACGACCCGAAACACACAGCCAGGGCAACTAAGGAGTGGCTCCGTAAGAAGCATCTCAAGGTCCTGGAGTGGCCTAGCCAGTCTCCAGACCTGAACCCAATAGAAAATCTTTGGAGGGAGCTGAAAGTCCGTATTGCCCAGCGACAGCCCCGAAACCTGAAGGATCTGGAGAAGGTCTGTATGGAGGAATGGGCCAAAATCCCTGCTGCAGTGTGTGCAAACCTGGTCAAGACCTACAGGAAACGTATGATCTCTGTAATTGCAAAAAAAGGTTTCTGTACCAAATATTAAGTTATGCTTTTCTGATGTATCAAATACTTATGTCATGCAATAAAATGCAAATTAATTACTTAAAAATCATACAATGTGATTTTCTGGATTTTTGTTTTAGATTCCGTCTCTCACAGTTGAAGTGTACCTATGATAAAAATGACAGACCTCTACATGCTTTGTAAGTAGGAAAACCTGCAAAATCGGCAGTGTATCAAATACTTGTCCTCCCCACTGTATATATATATATATATATATATATATATATATATATATATATATATATATATATATATATACACTGCTCAAAAAAATAAAGGGAACACTAAAATAACACATCCTAGATCTGAATGAATGAAATAATCTTATTAAATACTTTTTTCTTTACATAGTTGAATGTGCTGACAACAAAATCACACAAAAATAATCAATGGAAATCAAATGTATCAAGCAATGGAGGTCTGGATTTGGAGTCACCCTCAAAATTAAAGTGGAAAACCACACTACAGGCTGATCCAACTTTGATGTAATGTCCTTAAAACAAGTCAAAATGAGGCTCAGTAGTGCGTGTGGCCTCCATGTGCCTGTATGACCTCCCTAAAACGCCTGGGCATGCTCCTGATGAGGTGGCGGATGGTCTCCTGAGGGATCGCCTCCCAGACCTGGACTAAAGCATCCACCAACTCCTGGACTGTCTGTGGTGCAACGTGGCGTTGATGGATGGAGCGAGACATGATGTCCCAGATGTGCTCAATTGGATTCAGGTCTGGGGAACGGGCAGGCCAGTCCATAGCATCAATGCCTTCCTCTTGCAGGAACTGCTGACACACTCCAGCCACATGAAGTCCAGCATTGTCTTGCATTAGGAGGAACCCAGGACCAACCGCACCAGCATATGGTGTCACAAGGGATCTGAGGATCTCATCTCGGTACCTAATGGCAGTCAGGCTACCTCTGGCGAGCACATGGAGGGCTGTGCGGCCCCCCCAAAGAAATGCCACCCCACACCATGACTGACCCACCGCCAAACCGGTCATGCTGGAGGATGTTGCAGGCAGCAGAACATTCTCCACGGCGTCTCCAGACTCTGTCACGTCTGTCACGTGCTCAGTGTGAACCTGCTTTCAACTGTGAAGAGCACAGGGCGCCAGTGGCGAATTTGCCAATCTTGGTGTTCTCTGGCAAATGCCAAATGTCCTGCACGGTGTTGGGCTGTAAGCACAACCCCCACCTGTGGACGTCGGGCTCTCATACCACCCTCATGGAGTCTGTTTCTGACCGTTTGAGCGGACACATGCACATTTGTGGCCTGCTGGAGGTCATTTTGCAGGGCTCTGGCAGTGCTCATCCTGCTCCTCCTTGCACAAAGGCGGAGGTAGCAGTCCTGCTGCTGGGTTGTTGCCCTCCTACGGCCTCCTCCATGTCTCCTGATGTACTGGCCTGTCTCCTGGTAGCGCCTCCATGCTCTGGACACTACGCTGACAGACACAGCAAACCTTCTTGCCACAGCTCGCATTGATGTGCCATCCTGGATGAGCTGCACTACCTGAGCCACTTGTGTGGGTTGTAGACTCCGTCTCATGCTACCACTAGAGTGAAAGCACCGCCAGCATTCAAAAGTGACCAAAACATCAGCCAGGAAGCATAGGAACTGAGAAGTGGTCTGTGGTCACCACCTGCAAAACCAGTCCTTTATTGGGGGTGTCTTGCTAATTGCCTATAATTTCCACAAGTTGTCTATTCCATTTGCACAACAGCATGTGAAATGTATTGTCAATCAGTGTTGCTTCCTAAGTGGACAGTTTGATTTCACAGAAGTGTGATTGACTTGGAGTTACATTGTGTTGTTTAAGTGTTCCCTTTATTTTTTTGAGCAGTGTATATACAGTTGAGTCTGAGGTTTACATACACTTAGGTTGGAGTCATTAAAACTTTTCATTTTCTTGTTAACAAAATATAGTTTTGGCAAGTTGGTTAGGACATCTACTTTGTGCATGACACAAGTAATTTTTCCAACAATTGTTTACAGACAGATTATTTCACTTATAATTCACTGTATCACAATTCCAGTGGGTCAGAAGTTTACATACACTAAGTTGACTGTGCTTTTAAACAGCTTGGAAAATTCCAGCTAATTGACATAATTTGAGGTGTACATTACATTTTAGTCATTTAGCAGACGCTCTTATCTTTTTTTAATGTTTTTTTTTTTTTTTTATGTTTTTTTTTTCTCATACTGGCCCCCCGTGGGAATCGAACCCACAACCCTGGCGTTGCAAACGCCATGCTCTACATCCCTGCCGGCCATTCCCTCCCCTACCCTGGACGACTTGTGCGCCGCCCCATGGGTCTCCCGGTCGTGGCCGGCTACGACAGAGCCTGGGTTTGAACCAGGATCTCTAGTGGCACAGCTAGCACTGCGATGCAGTGCCTTAGACCACTGCACCACTCGGGAGAGGTATTGGAGTGGCCTGTGGATGTATTTCAAGGCCTACTTTCAAACTCAGTGTCTCTTTGCTTGACATTATGGGAAAATCAAAATAAATCAGCCAAGACCTCAGAAAAAAATTTGTAGACCTACACAAGTCTGGTTCATCCTTGGGAGCAATTTCCAAACGCCTGAAGGTACCACGTTCATCTGTACAAATAATAGTACGCAAGTATAAACACCATGGGACCACGCAGCCATCATACCGCTCAGGAAGGAGACGCGTTCTGTCTCCTAGAGATGAACGTACTTTGGTGCGAAAAGTGCAAATCAATCCCAGAACAACAGCAAAGGACCTTGTGAAGATGCTACAGGAAACAGGTGCAAAAGTATCTATATCCACAGTAAAACGAGTCCTATATCGACATAACCTGAAAGGCCGCTCAGCAAGGAAGAAGCCACTGCTCCAAAACCGCCATAAAAAAGCCAGACGACGGTTTGCAACTGCACATGTGGACAAAGATCATACTTTTTGGAGAAATGTCCTCTGGTCTGATGAAACAAAAATAAAACTGTTTGGCCATACTGACCGTCGTTATGTTTGGAGGAAAAAGGGGGTTGCTTGCAAGCTGAAGAACACATTTTACATTACATTTACATTACATTTTAGTCATTTAGCAGACGCTCTTATCCAGAGCAACTTACAGTTAGTGTGTGCATACATTATTTTATTATTTTTCATACTGGCCCCCCGTGGGAATCGAACCCACAACCCTGCCGTTGCAACACCATGCTCTACCAACTGAGCTACATCCCTGCCGGCCATTCCCTCCCCTACCCTGGACGACACTGGGCCAATTGTGCGCCGGCCCATGGGTCTCCCGGTTGAGCCTGGATTCTGGATTCCTACGACAGAGCCTGGATTCAAACCAGGATCTCTAGTGCCTTAGACCACTGCGCCACTCGGGAGATACCATCCCAAACGTGAAGCACGGGGGTGGCAGCATCATGCTGTGGGGGTGCTTTGCTGCAGGAGGGACTGGTGCACTTCACAAAATAGATGGCATCATGAGGAAGGAAAATTATGTGGATATATTGAAGCAACATCTCAAGACATCAGTCAGGAAGTTAAAGCTTGGTCTCAAATAGGTCTTCCAAATGGACAACGACCCCAAGCATACTTCCAAAGTTGTGGCAAAATGGCTTAAGGACAACAAAGTCCTTAAGTGGTGATCCTAACTGACCTAAGACATGGAATGTTTTTATGTATTTGGCTAAGGTGTATGTAAACTTCCGACTTCAACTGTAAACAGAAAAATTATCACAATGAGTTTGCTGCGGCCACTTAGGTCATGGCCAGACCTAGTTAAAGCTTGGTCGCAAATGGGTCAATGACCCCAAGCATACTTCCAAAGTAGTGGCAAAATGTCTTAAAGACAACAAAGTCAAGGTATTGGAGTGGCCATCACAAAGCTCTGACCTCAATCCTATAGAAAATGTGTGGGAAAGCGTGTGCGAGCAAGGAGGCCTACAAACCTGACTCATTTACACCAGCTCTGTCAGGAGGAATGGGCCAAAATTCACCCAACTTATTGTGGGAAGCTTGTGGAAGGCTACCCGAAACGTTTGACCCAAGTTAAACAATTTAAAGGCAATGCTACCAAAAACTAGTTGAGTGTATGTAAACTTCTGACCCACTGGGAATGTGATGAAAGAAATAAAAGCTTAAATAAATCATTCTCTCTACTATTATTCTGACATTTCACATTCTTAAAATAAAGTGGTGATCCTAACTGACCTAAAACAGGGAATGGTTACTAGGATTAAATGTCAGGAATTGTGAAAAACTGAGTTTAAATGTATTTGGCTAAGGTGTATGTAAACTTCCGACTTCAACTGTATATATTCCGGACTCTGACATTGCTCCTTCTGATATTGCTCCTTCTGATATTTCTTAATTTCTATTTTTTGGGGAGGTGGGGGATTATGTGTGTATTGTTTTGCTAGATATTACTGCACTGTTGAAGCTAGAAACATAAGCATTTCGCTGCACCTGCGATAACACCTACAAATCTGTCTACAAGACCAATAAACTTTGATTTCATTTTATTTATCTCCTAAATTAATGGAAAATATTTGATAACTGGGAGATTAGTTATATTTCTCAAAGAAACTGAAGAAAGAAATTAATAATTGGGCTTCCTAACAATGAACCGTAGATAAACACTAACATCCAAACACACACACACACACACACACACACACAGTCTTGTATAGCTAACCTTGTGGAAACACACAATTCAGTCCCATTCAAAATCCTATTTTCCCTAACCCCTAACCCAACCCTAACCCTAACCCGTACTCTTACGCTAACCCTAACCCAAAAACCTAACCTTAACCCTAAACCTAAACATAGCTCCTAACTTTAAAACTAACCCTAGCTCCTAACCTTTACCCTTAGCATAATTCTAACCTTAACACTAATTCTAACCTTAACCCTAAACCACCTAGAAATAGCATCTGACCTCGTGGGGACTAACAAAATGTCCCCAGCTGGTCAAATGTTTGTTTGTTTACTATTCTTGTGGGGACAACTGGTCCCCACAAGAATAGTTAAACACGTCCACACACACACACACACACACACACACACACACACACACACACACACACACAATAACCTGGCTGGTGCGAACAGAACAGAGACAGGGTAATAAATGGAGCAGGGGAGGTAAAGCATTGTAATCTTCCCATTTGAGGAGCAGAACATGAAATAAACATTTCTCTGACAGGTTGTCACAATGACCCGGCAAACCTCATAGATTTACAGAAGCAGATCATTTAGTTATTTACTTCATTATGTGTCCCATATACACAGTCTGACATTTCATTATAGAGCTGTGATAAGAGATGTGCGTGCCTCACCAGATCTAGACGTTGTGGTTGCCTACCATATTGGCTCAGAGTTATGGTATCATTATCGACAAGCTTATCGGCTGGAAATAAACCCCCTTCCTAAATTCCCACCTATGAAATAGTTGGCATTTACACTCAATGTCTTGTCTCCCTCTGATCCACCAACTGTAAAAGGTAGGATTAGCTCCTTATTGCATCTGGGACGACTGCCAAGCAGTAACTCCTGGGTGCTTTTCCATAAAATGTTTTATTTATTTTGTAGCTAAAACTAATGTTCGGAACTAAAATTACTTTTTTCCGGAGATGTTGACGATACAATCCTCCACTTATGTAAAGTCCGCAACAACAACACCACAGCTAAAACATAATAATTCATAGCATTCTTAACACACTATTAATTGCATATAATTAACATTGCCTTACTGTATGAAATTATTTGACAGATAGTTATATATAGGCAATATACTGTATATAGGCGATATATGATTCAACAATGATAGATATCATTGATCACAAGGTTGATCACAAGGTTTTGCTAATGTTTTATACAATTTTGAATTCAAATCAAATCAAATTTTATTTGCCACATGCGCCGAATACAACAGGTGTAAACATTACCGTGAAATGCTTACTTACAGCCCTTAACAAACAATGCATTTATTTCTTAATAAAAAAGTAAAATAAAACAACAACAACAAAAAGTGTTGAGAAAAAAAGAGCAGAAGTAAAATAAAATAACAGTAGGGAGGCTATATACAGGGGGGTACCGGTGCAGAGTCAATGTGCGGGGGCACCTGGCTAGTTGAGGTAGTTGAGGTAATATGTACATGTGGGTAGATATTCCACATATAGATATTCCCTTATATCACAAATGCAGAGGGGAATTAGAATGGATGGCAGTGCCCATGGACAGATGGCAAGGCATCCATCCCCATCCTCCCGGATGCTTATGACCCCTGTGCTGCAGTAGAGTGCTGTGTCCTCAGAGTCCACCTGAATATACAGGACATACTAGAGAGCCGACACACAGACAAAACAGCTTTACTGGTAGTGTCCTAGAATTGTAGACCTACACATATATATTCTGACATTCCATTATAACCTATATATAACATAAGATGAAATATAAGTAGCTATGTTGCTGTGGCGCTTACGTTGCAATCTTACCTAACATGAAATACAACCTACAATGGTAAAAAACAACAGCATACACGCCTGTATATTTGTACAGCATCTATTTCAATAGGATCCACTCTGGTGACTGGGGATGTGAAGAAAAGGAAGAAAGAAAAAGCAAGTCAAAAGAAAGCCAGCTCAGTGTTGCCTCCATTATTCATAATCAAAGCATCTGTGGAGTAGAACATTTTGGGAGATGATCTAACATCCCTCACAGACAGCCTGATTTCTCCAGCTGCAGTCTGTCTCTGTAAGGTTGGCCTCTTTCCCCTGCCTCTGCACTGTGGCTCCCTCCACACTATCATGGCTAACATCATTCCATGGATGAGCGCCTTGATGAAGAGTGATGGTGACAAGAGGGAAATAGTGATGAATGTGCCACTTGTCTCCAACCATCATAGTGTGACCCCTCCTCCAGCAGCTGATCTAGGTACCTTTGTATGACCTTTGAACTTTAATATCCTCAACCAGTGTCATGTTAGAGGTGAAATTTGCATTTGAACCCGAGGTTACAATCGTAATCTTTACATGAAATGTAATAAATTAAGCGCAACAATTACTGACAGTCACTTCTCATTTCAAGGAGATTGTGACAGTATGACCCACTGTGTTTCAGGATGGATTTGACACAGTGATGTTATGTGACCAGCTACCAATATCTTGTGATGATTTTAACTGGAAAAAATATATTTTATGAGAATACTGTATCTCTTTTTGCACTAACAACTTAAAAAGGTCCAATACACCCATTTTGATCTCAATATTAATAGTACATTACTGTGATTGTTTTGACCTGGTTCCTCCTCTTGACAGCCAACACAGCTGCTATCTACATATGGGTTTCACCTCGCTGTGAAAGGAAGACTCTCTCTGCCACCCTCCCTCACAACCAACCATTCACATTATGCAGGCCCACACCAGCCACACCACCTCCACAGTATTCACCTTGCTTTCTCCTATTGTCCACAATACTGAGTCGATTCCAGTCAACTTTGTGAGCTGCCATTCATAGGTCTATAGATGAATAAGCAAACCCAAAGCAATGTTTGGGGTTGAGAAGTTCATTTTATTAGGGATTTTTTGAGAAGCTTGTCTTTCTAGTTTCTGGGAATCATATAGACAGAGCAGTGGTGTGGTTTTTATTGAAATATAGCCTATGTCTCTTGAGATTGTATTGACCTCAACATAATTCAAGCAATATCAGTTTACCATTATTTAGTTACGGCTATCTTGAGGTTGATATTTAATTAGTTAGTTTCACCCCGTTGGTCAATGATACAGATGCTGAACTATTGAAACTGCTCTCCTTCAGATTACAAACGGTTTCTGTAATGTTCTGTTTCTCAACCATAATCCTCCAGTTCTTCAGTCTAATTGTAAAACCTTTAAGATATATTATCAGTGTTACATACTAGTTATAAGCAGCACCGTAGACACATCTAGTTACAGTATATGATCTCTGTTATTGTATCAAATCTAGGCTAATTCTCTTTTAAGTATCAAAGCGAGTTCAAGAAATCTTGAAAAAGCATCCCTAAAAGTGTCAACAGTGCACTTGGCAGATTGTTTTCAATTAAAATGGTCAAAAAGAAACAAAAACAGCTTCTTAGCAAAGAGCAATTTCTCAAACAAGAATTTTGCTAGTTCTGTCTGGGAGTGGTCTGAGTGGGGAGGGGAAAACTGAAAACTAGATGTTATTGCCAGAGAGGTTTGGAACTCTCTTTCTTAATGGTCTATTAACTAATTTACCGCCTGGTGATGTTACTCCATCCCACCAAAACAGGCTGACATTTTTGCAGATCTTTTCAAATAACACTAAAAGGGCATTATCATAATTTTCACAATGTCACAGTATTATTCCAATCTCATAGGGTGTAAATATATATAATACACAGGAAAATCTAGTTTGACTGCACTGGGCCTTTAAAATGGATGTTGTTATAAACAGGTGTCTGCATCAACTAGGGCTGATAAAACACAATCCCAATAGACCTGATTAACCTTGAAGCTGTGAAAATCTATACCCTTGTAATAATGGGTTGTAAATGTGTGAACAAACATAATAGGTAAACAAGCTGTTTGGTGGCTACCACCTCAGTTATGCCCCAACTGCAATCCAGGAGCAGTCCTCTAAAGTCACATAAATATTGATCGCTGAACATTCAACGCCTCCATTCTCTCTGTGTACCATTGTAACAAGGTACACCATATGGCCCTGGTTGAATGACAGATCTTACTGCTGCCATCAAACCCACTGAGACCTATTTAGGATCAGGAGATCTATGATCACCCTTAAGCCTCACTAACAAGCAGCTATATTTTAACATGCCTCCCATGACAGCCACATTTATTTATTTTTAAAGCTAAGGGAATCACTGAATAAGTCATATTTATAAAGGACCCTGACAAAACGCCATTCATTTGATCAATATCCTTGGCTCAGAGGATTATTATAATTTTTTTAACATATATTTTGGTTAATTGCTCAGCACTAGTGTGTGTGTGTGTGTGTGTGTGTGTGTGTGTGTGTGTGTGTGTGTGTGTGTGTGTGTGTGTATGTGTGTGTGTGTGTGTGTGTGTGTGTGTGTGTTAGTGAAGAGGCGAACCCAGATGGTTAATGCCCACCAGTTGTACATAATGCTCATAGTTGTTTGTTCCAGCTACCAGTCTGTTATACAGTTAATGCTACAGTTCATTAGCCTTTTATTTCATATTGAGCACCATTGAGCTTAATTCCAACAGTGAAGCTTTAGCTAAAAGTGACACAAAAAATCTTGACACAAAAGTTGATATTGAAGTCAGCCATAATGACCTGTACAGCATGTAAAACATGTTTAATATTGTGTTAAGTGAACCTGCTAATGAGGTATATAGCTATGAACGTGACTTCCAGGGGGAAATGTTCTCACCTATTAGTCAGCTGCTGCAGTCACCCTGCCCCAGTATCCAAAAAAGGTCTAAATACAAAATGCCTCTTCGGCACCTCAAATGTACTGAGCTGTTGTAGACTTCCGATCTGAGCGTGGCAGTAATGAGTGATTTATATCGGAGGTGCCGAATATGATTTTTTTCCGGTTGCTAGGGAGTAAATTAAGATAGTTGCTCAGCGAATCTCCATATTTGGCGAGTAACAAACATATTTTGACATCATAACACTTGCAGAGCTGTCTAATGGGAGTTTGAATCTGAGCTGCCTGTGCGTTAGAGAGGAGACACGTCATACTCATCATCGACATCTCTAACGCACAGATACTGGGGCACTGTCACCTCATATTGGAGCCTCATACACTCAGTCTGATATGAGACAACCAACATGGTACTCATAGTGACCTCAATGATCATTAGTATGATTATCGATCTACACTACAGCAAAAAAACACATTTTTATCGATCCAAGTTTCCAAATCCTTCTTGTTGAGGCACCTGCCCATGGCAGGTGTGGTGGCCCCAAGAGACGTTCAAGGATCAAGTTAATACAGTTCAGACACTGAGCGCTGAGGGGCCCTGACCTCTGTGAGGGGTCTGCTGTAACTGGAAAGTGAGGTGGCCCTGTGTAACTGAGAGATCATCTCTTACCTTGACAGCCACCAGCATCTTGTCCTTGGTGGGGCTGAGGTTATAGCACTCTGCCAGGAACACCTTCCCAAAGGCCCCTTCTCCCAGCTCCCGCTTCAGAATGATGTCCCGACGTTTTATGTGCTGCACGTCTGTAGATGGAGATGGGGGGGCCAGAGCGCGAGAGAGAGAGAGAGAGAGAGAGAGAGAGAGAGAGAGAGAGAGAGAGAGAGAGAGAGAGAGAGAGAGAGAGAGAGAGAGAGAGAGAGAGAGAGAGAGAGAGACATGGTTTAAGTGGTCAGCAGTTCCAGGAGCAACAAACCATCAGTGTTTCTGACAGAATTAGGGGCAAGTGTTAAGTGATGGTTCACTGATGGGACTGGTATGTCTTAAATCCTGCTATGAAGCCTCAGTGGATCTAATGATGAGGTTAGATTAATTGGCTACAGGCATACAGAACACAGCCATAAGACCTGCTGTGGAGCTATAGAGGGTTAGAAGAGATGTGAGGGTAAAACACATGTGTTTGTTACTTACTTACAGCATCCATAAATATACCACAATTAGAAAATGTCCATTGCCCTGTAATGATATAACATATTAGAACCTGCACACCATAGCAACTGCAGTGAGGAAATGTTAATTCCGTTCCCAACCAGTAGGATGCAATGCTTCAAAGTCAAAATGACCCCTTCCCCTTCCAAAAATAAAATAAAGCGATCATAATAATCCAAGCAAACCTGGAAAATGTCAGCAACCTGTCTGCAACCTGTACACTGTGGTAAAATTCTGATGAAATCACAGTTTACAGCCAGTATTAGTCCTTAATCTCAGTGCGTTCCACCTGTTCTGAGTGGCTGAAAGCTGCCTGCTTGGGGAAGTGTGGCTTCCATATGGCAAGTCACAGCAGCAGCTGGTATTTACTCAAAACAAAGGTTCGGATGAGCTGCTGTCCAACACCAATACCCACTACTGTCCAAGGACCAGCCCAGTACGATACCACAGATCCCCCCTGCAGGACTAGGGCAGAGCAGAGAGATAGGTACATACTGAGGCATTGGATGGACAGAGCTCGTATTACTATTGGTTGGCACAAACAAGGCATTTCCCTTATGAAGCACCAGAGGAATAGTAGCTACAATGCAATGAGCACAATCAACGCAATAACAAATTAATAACAGCATGATAGCGCTGCAAATATTTATGCTTGAACTGCGACCATAGGTAATCTTAAAAACATGTTTGATAATGGTTTGCACTGGACTGAGATTTTTTTTTACATCTGCAAACCCACACAAATATCGGTAATCTAATTAGATAACATTTATTTAATAAGGATCCAGAAATAAATCATTGTTTTTGTTCTCTGTAATTGCTTCTTTTATCCTCTGCCTTCTCAATTTCCAAGAAAGACAGTGATAGGTTTACAATTAGCAGGTAGCTATGGGTATGCTGGAAGGTGTGCTGTCTATCCACACAAAGCAATTAAGGAAGTTACAAATAGCTTGGGCTAATTTTCTCATTACCACAGCGGTTGTGGTGCATTCACCTCTCTGTTTATGTGGGCGAGGGCACCCATTCAGGGAGTTTACCCTCACTGGGCCTTATCTCTCTCAGTGTGGCCCAGCAGCACAGATCACACAGCTGGGATAGAACAGGACACAGTCTTCATCCTAATTAGGCTGCTTTGCTTTGGCAGAGCAGATGTTGACTCCACTGCGCTGAAAATGACAGAAGAGCAAACTAGAGCTGATTTGGTTTCAAATGTTTGCAAATCGTTGGTATTTGATTGGGAATATAGTTACCACAGCAATTCTCTCTGTCTCTGTCTCTGTCTCTGTCTCTGTCTCTGTCTCTGTCTCTGTCTCTGTCTCTCTCTCTCTCCAGTAGACCACAAATGACAGCATTTCATTCAGTCCAATCACTGGTACTTGACTTCTGGATGATTACTTTATGCAAATGCTGCTGTTTTCGGGGGTGACTTTTCATAAAAAGTGACTTCTCATTATATGAACTCTGTTTAACATATTTGAGTTCAAACACAATTGTACAGTAGAGTAAACACAGGTGTCAAATACATACCAAATCTTTAATCTATCAGTAAAAGGCTGTACTTTGAGTACTTTGTAATAGATTCTGCTGTGAACATCACATAGACCCAAATCTTCACTGGAGAAAACAGTTCATTTTACTACCCTTTGGGTTGGGAACTAAAATAGGAAGATGCCACAGTAAACTGAAGCAATATCTGCATGTTCCCTGACCCAGTCCTCAGATGTAAAGTCCCCTAACCTTCCTGTATTAATCAGTGTTTAGGTTAGTAGCGATGTAATCAGATAGGGATTTACTTCCCTCTAAAGCCTTTTTCACACTGCAGGCCTTAATGCTCAAATCTGTTTTGTTTTTCAAATCTGTTTCCAAACAGCAAGTTACAAGTGACCAAATCGGATTTGTGTGTGTTCAGACAGCAGTCATTTGCTGACATGGCTACGCTAGTTGTCATAGTAATGACGGGTATACAGTGGGGCAAAAAAGTATTTAGTCAGCCACCAATTGTGCAAGTTCTCCCACTTAAAAAGATGAGAGAGGCCTGTAATTTTCATCATAGGTACACATCAACTATGACAGACAAATTGAGATTTTTTTTCCCAGAAAATCACATTGTAGGATTTTTTATGAATTTATTTGCAAATTATGGTGGAAAATAAGTATTTGGTCACCTACAAACAAGCAAGATTTCTGGCTCTCACAGACCTGTAACTTCTTCTTTAAGAGGCTCCTCTGTCCTCCACTCGTTACCTGTATTAATGGCACCTGTTTGAACTTGTTATCAGTATAAATGACACCTGTCCACAACCTCAAACAGTCACACTCCAAACTCCACTATGGCCAAGACCAAAGAGCTGTCAAAGGACACCAGAAACAACATTGTAGACCTGCACCAGGCTGGGAAGACTGAATATGCAATAGGTAAGCAGCTTGGTTTGAAGAAATCAACTGTGGGAGCAATTATTAGGAAATGGAAGACATACAAGACCACTGATAATCTCCCTCGATCTGGGGCTCCACGCAAGATCTCACCCCGTGGGGTCAAAATGATCACAAGAACGGTGAGCAAAAATCCCAGAAACACACGGGGGGACGTATTGAATTACCTGCAGAGAGCTGGGACCAAAGTAACAAAGCCTACCATCAGTAACACACTATGCCGCCAGGGACTCAAATCCTGCAGTGCCAGATGTGTCCCCCTGCTTAAGCCAGTACATGTCCAGGCCCGTCTGAAGTTTGCTAGAGTGCATTTGGATGATCCAGAAGAGGATTGGGAGAATGTCATATGGTCAGATGAAACCAAAATAGAACTTTTTGGTAAAAACTCAACTCGTTGTGTTTGGAGGACAAAGAATGCTGAGTTGCATCCAAAGAACACCATACCTACTGTGAAGCATGGGGGTGGAAACATCATGCTTTGGGGCTGTTTTTCTGCAAAGGGACCAGGACGACTGATCCGTGTAAAGGAAAGAATGAATGGGGTCATGTATCATGAGATTTTGAGTGAAAACCTCCTTCCATCAGCAAGGGCATTGAAGATGAAACGTGGCTGGGTCTTTCAGCATGACAATGATCCCAACCACACCGCCCGGGCAACGAAGGAGTGGCTTCGTAAGAAGCATTTCAATGTCCTGGAGTGGCCTAGCCAGTCTCCAGATCTCAACCCCATAGAAAATCTTTGGAGGGAGTTGAAAGTCCGTGTTGCCCAGCGACAGCCCCAAAACATCACTGCTCTAGAGGAGATCTGCATGGAGGAATGGGCCAAAATACCAGCAACAGTGTGTGAAAACCTTGTGAAGACTTACAGAAAACGTTTGACCTGTGTCATTGCCAACAAAGGGTATATAACAATGTATTGAGAAACTTTTGTTATTGACCAAATACTTATTTTCCACCATAATTTGCAAATAAATTCATTAAAAATCCTACAACGTGATTTTCTGGATTTTTTTTTCTCATTTTGTCTATCATAGTTGACGTGTACCTATGACGAAAATTACAGGCCTCTCTCATCTTTTTAAGTGGGAGAACTTGCACAATTGGTGGCTGACTAAATACTTTTTTCCCCCACTGTATGTGCAGTGGTGTAGGCTGATTGGTGGTGGTGCTTGTGCTTCCTATCAGGCAGAAGTTATCTAGCGACCAAGCGAAGGTGACAACAATGCCTGCCATGGATGTTTCCCAGTTGCTTTGAATGATCAAAATCATAGGGTAAGAACACTTTTAAAGCCTCAAAGGATATATCCAACTTTCAAAACAAGTCCTTTTTGGTTTGCCACAGAAGTCAACTAGCTAGCTAGGTAGCTGTTTACCGTTCTAGCACATTCCCTAATGTTTGTAAACAATTAACAAGCTAGTTAGCTACCACACTGTCAACAGAGTAGCTAGCAAGCAACAAGATATGCCAAATAAGTCTAAACACCACTTGACTGCAAATAAATCAGATTTGACCGTTCAGACAAGTCGCATGGCCAGGAATCAGATTTGTATCTGATTTCAAACCACCTTTGTAGGTGGTTTGAAATGTGGCTTGAAATATCCGATTCCATGTGCCTTTTGGCTGTTCAGACTGAAGGAAAAATAACAGATTCTAATCGGATATGCAAAGAAATATTGATTTGAGTCACTTCAAACTGCCAATGTGAACAAAGCTTAAAAGCTTCTATAATGCCCCCCTCAACATACCTCCATTACATGTACAAACAGAAGTGAAGCATTTCATTCAGTCCAATCACTGGCCCTTGACAATCTGACAATCTGACACTAACTGTAAGTCGCTCTGGATAAGAGCGTCTGCTAAATGACTAAAATGTAAAAAATGTGAAGAAGGCGCAACAGCGCCTCTTCAACTTCAGGAGGCTGAAGAAATTTGGCTTGGCCCCTAAGACCCTCACAAACTTTTACAGATGCACAATTGAGAGTATCCTGTCAGGCTGTATCACCGCCTGGTACGACAACTGCACCGCCCGCAACCGCAGGGCTCTCCAGAGGGTGGTGCGGTCTGCCCAACGCATCACCGGGGGCACACTGCCTACCCTCCAGGACACCTACAGCACCCGATGTCACAGTAAAGCCAAAAAGATCATCAAGGACATCAACCACCCGAGCCAAGGTCTGTTCACCCCACTACCATCCAGAAGGCGAGGTCAGTACAGGTGCATCAAAACTGGGACCGAGAGACCATCAGACTGTTAAATAGCCATCTAGGCGGCTACCACCCGGTTGCACCTTAGAGGCTGCTGCCCTATATACATAGACATGGAATCACTGGTCACTTTAATAATGGAACACTAGTCACTTTAATAATGTTTACACACTGCTTTACTAATTTCATATGTATATACTGTATTCTATTTTACTGTGTTTTAGTCAATGCCACTCCGACATTGCTCGTCCTAATATATATATATATTTCTTAATTCCATTCTTTTACTTTTAGATTTGAGTGTATTGTTGTGATTTGTTAGATACTATTGCACTGTTGGAGCTAGGAACATAAGCATTTCACTACACCCGCAATAACATTTGATTTGATTTGTACTACTCCTAGCAAGACCTTTACTCCTCTCTCTAAAAATGTTCCCTATGGGTGTCCCACACACACACACAGTACCTCGTCTTCTATTCTTCACAATGCTGTTTC
Source organism: Coregonus lavaretus (assembly GCF_964263955.1). NCBI lineage: Eukaryota > Metazoa > Chordata > Actinopteri > Salmoniformes > Salmonidae > Coregonus > Coregonus lavaretus. The sequence continues at coordinate 33,501 of NW_028156379.1, forward strand.
TATGATACCTGTTCTAACAGTTCTCTCACACAACCTAGTGTTTGCCTCCTCGTAATATTTATTGAAACAGAGACATACACAACAACATTACATGAGCAAACCAGATGCATTTGAGGATACATTAATGTATCTATGCCGTTAGATGTACTTAAACAATTAAGAGATGTTTATCTATTCAGATAATTCACAGGAAGAGAAAAAAATACAAATAAACCATTGCCTGCTGAGCTGACTCATGTTGAATTAGTGTTAGAAATGTCTGTCTCCCCTCAGTGGCTAGACCGTATCAAGTTCATATGCACAACATGTGCAAAACAGGTGCCCTGAAGTTATTAGTAATATGGGATGGGGGAGTGTGTGCTGCTTGCCAGCGAGGTTAATGGCTGGCTCTGTGTACTGGTGTAATGAAAACAGTGTGGGAATGCGGAGAGAGGACACAGCCTGCATGGCAGATGGTGCCCCAAAATGAGTGTTTGAGGGGATCCCGGAAAGTACCGGCCTGTCTGTTAGTCTGTAAACACCCTTGCACCATTCTCAGACTTTTACACCTCACACACAGAAGACACTGTTCTACAGAGCAGAGCACCTTCTCCTCCTCTTATACATTTACATTTACATTTTAGTCATTTAGCAGACGCTCTTATTCAGAGCGACTTACAGTTAGTGAGTGCATACATTTTCATATACCTCCCCCTCACACCTAGCACTCTCCTCTCACACCTCCCACACGCATCACTCCCCTGCTCCTCTCACAAACAAATACAAAAAATGCAAATGAGGGCCGTGGCCATAAAAGGCTCCAATCTCTGAATCTCTCCATGCGAGTCATCCACAGGGCTCTCACCTGAATCCCAGTGTCACCTTACGTGGTTGCCTTGCCTCATCTTTATCTGATTATTTTTCTCTTATGCAGACGAGTAGAATGAATCTCTATCAGCACATTTCCTCCACAGGCTCTGCCAGACACTGGCTGATACATAATGTAGAGCACGCTCTCTCTCTTTCAGAGCAACACATTTCTCCAGGTGCTTTGACTGAGGGGATGTTGAAGAACACTACAGCAAACAGAGGGATGCAGAGCATGAAGTAGGAAAACAAAACAAAAAACACTACAGAAATAAAGCACTCAACAACACGTCAGAGGCGTGCACTGCGGTTGCTATAGATTTTGTAACCGTACATCTATGGTTTGCAAATGGACAGTATATTTACACTAGGATTTGTTCATGTTGCTTTGTTCCACACACAATAGGCATATGTATACAAACTGCACAATATCGTCAAACATAGCACATAGAAGCTACAAATGCTGAGTTCAAATGAATTCGACCTTCCAACGCTTCTACACCCAACTTCGTGGTGAGCCCAGGGCCTTGCCTCCATAATGTGAAACCAGATGCAGAGAAGAGATAGACAGCTTATTCACATATGGAAACATCTATCATATTCTTATGTTGGTGTTGACAGAAGGAGAGATCAAGGAGAGACAGACACACAGAGAGAGGATATCATACTCGGTTGATTCTGGGAAAGTGTGTTGTGTCAGAAAGTCCTGAAGGGAAACAAAAGGCAGGGCAATTCATGACTGCCATTGAAACCTGGATGCTGAACAGCACTGTCAGTAAACATGACAATCACATGAATAAGGAATGAGCTTTAAAGCATGAGCAGTGGTGTGTGAAAAATAAGTCTCATTGTGTCTGGAGAGGCTTGCGAGGAAGGAAGCAGCAAGCTTCACTTCAGGGCTTTACCACCATCCAAGGTTGGTTGGAGGATTGTACTGTAGCCGCGGTGTACGCATGAAGAGGGCCGAACATAAGGAGCAGCTGGAGTCAGTGCCAATCCTCTCAGGAAGGCTCCTCACATAACAAAACAGGCCATGAGGAAGCCAAGAGAGCACAGAGAGAGATTCAGACTCAGTTCAAATGTGTTCTGAGTAGCAGGAGGAATGACTAATACAGGTACTCAAACTCTTTCAAACTCTGACTTGAATTTACTTTGGAGTGAACCAGCAGCACTCAGGGTCTGGGCTTGGAACTGGTTCAGGGAACAGAACAGAAAACTGGAAAATAACAAAACAAATTGAGGAACAGAACCATAACCGAGAACGAAAGTGATCTATACTGTTCCGGAATAGAACCAATATTTTAAAAGGAACCGGTTAATAACGTTATTTTCCGTTCTGTAAAAAAAATTCCAGCCCCCACAAAAAATGCTACAAAGTGCCAACACAAAGCCAACTCACTGAAGTTCAAAGACATTCAAAGTTCCTTCATAGAAACCACTCCTCTGTAGGTATAATTATGTGGGCCTAATTCAGATAATGCACTTCATACCCAGCATTGTCCTCACCCGCAAAATTTCAGTCGCATGTCGCACCCTACACTACACTTATCTGTCCAATGCCTATAGCTTGCCCGCTCCATAGCAAGCTGCTCTATCCATTGGTGAAATAATTAAATGTCGAGCTAAATGTAAAAAATATATAGATTTCAGAGGTTTAAAAAGGAACAGAAAGGAATGATATAAACCTTTACTTTTTTGGTTCAAACCAGTTCAGAACTTTATTTTGCTAGTCAGAACAGTGGAATGGAACTAAAAAATAATGGTTCTGTTCAGTACAAAATGATTGGAAAATTATTTTGGTTCCAACCTCTGCTTAGGTGAAATTGGATGACCTCAAGTGCAGATGTTGGGGAGATAAATCTGAGTTCAATTGTGCGAGTCTAAATGTTTTGGGGCTGAAACAACCATCATCCTTTTTTTATGCTAGAGACTCTACACGCAGTCTGTGTTGCAGAGACTTTACACACAGTGTGTCATCAAAGTAAGGTGAGTGTACAAACCACATATATCATCTTCTGATACGAATGCTATAATTTGACTTCAACAAATCTTTCTTTGGGAAGAAAGAATGGCCAACTACCCATCACTTATCGGAACTACTTTACATTTACATTACATTTTAGTCATTTAGCAGACGCTCTTATCCAGAGGGACTTTCACATGTGACTTAAGTATAGGAAAGCATAGATTTCCTCAATGGAAAACTAGTTTGGTTAATGTGAAATATACTGAATATATTCCACTCCAAAACATGCTTCTGTCGTCTGTTTGATTTGTCAATATAGAGCCTGTACTCTCTGTCAGTATGTGAAGCATTTGTTTTTTTTTCATTTAGATTTTATTGGCAAATTAAAATGTTGAAACACTCCCCTGACTCTAACCATTATTACACTGTTATTGAGACACTATCAAGGTCATATTAACTTTCTGACTCCAGTCCTGCAGCAGACGTTGCATCCATGGATGGATACAGTAGCATAGCAGGAGGTGGAGCGCAGAGCAAGGTTAGATTCTGCAGTGTGATGACCGTTCCGCCACTGAGTTGCAATTAGAATGCTTTTAATGAGTTGGGAGACTCACATTTGCATACATATAGCTACGTTAAGTATTCACTTCAAGGAAGAAATTAGAGGAAGAAAAAAATAATCAATGGATTAAGCAAGTAATGCATACCCAACAAGTGATGAGATTTTTGATCTGTTGATCATATTACTGTATGTTCAGTAACGAATGTGAAAAGGGCTTCAACTGTGATGGATACTACATATGACTACTCTCATTTTATTATAATAAATGTCCTACAAACATGTTTATTTTCTAAAGAGGATAGTTGTTTACTACAAGATAACCCTGAACTCCTATGTTCATCCTTAAATGGAGCTATAAAAATAGCCATGGTTATCTGGACGATGGGGCTCCTTGGGTGTTGTTTTGGGCCTAAATCCAACTGATGAAGACATAGATGGATGAGGGAAGAGGCCGCGACACCTAGCTATGGGTCATGGAGCAGGGTTAAAGCCAATCTCTGATATTGATTGCATCTGGACAAAACTCATGTTTTGCTCATGATCTCTGTGTAGGGGACAGCCATCAGTCAACTGTTGCCGTGGGAAGAGAAGATGGTATCTGTTCTGTAGTGGTGGAGCAGAGGGCTAACAGGGGCTAACATTTAGTATCTGGTTCTGAATACTGTTCTTATCACCTTGCAACAGAAAATGACTTGTCTACATAAAAGGAGATTAAGTGATTAAGTGATTGAGTGATTGAGTGAGTGAGTGAGTAGGTGAGTGAGTGAGTGAGTGAGTGAGTGAGTGAGTGAGTGAGTGAGTGAGTGAGTGAGTGAATGTTACTAAATCTTTCTCACATAGTAATTATTTTTTGTTTTACTTCTTGGTAACCTTTGCCATTGCTACCATTCCCTACATACAGCCAAGTCTTTGACTTTGAGGTGATTTGAAATACTTCTGGCCTGAAGCTCTTCAAGTGATTACTTGAATAAATCCATTTAGACAACAGCTCTGCACTAGCCATATCTTCATTTAATCACTGAATATATTACATCTGCTCATTATGAAAGGCTAGAAAAATAAAACCAAGCTGGCAGATGATATAACCTATTTCATTAAAACACTGGGCAGAATGCTAAAACAAAGAGGTTGTCTGAAGAGGTAAAAGTCGGAGCCAGATCTGGATGGGCCTTGCCAAGGGACATGTCCTCTGTCACCTGCCTTTTTGTCACTAATAAGGATTAATTTCCCACAGATTTTCCACCTGCAGGTGATGGGAAGAAATCCAGCCGACCACAAGGTGTGCTCCTCCTATCAGACCTCTCTCTCCCTGCACTTCGACTGACTGTCCTGCAGCTCAGTAAATAGCTGGTAGTAGAGAGGGGGAGCATTCTGACAGAGGGTACAGGCTGTGACCATAGAGACAGCCATGATTAATATTTCAAGTAAATTCACATTTAATCAAATTAGTTCCTTGATTAATGAAGTGAATGTCAATCTAACTGCAGATTCTGAGCTTGTTGATGCATTCATTCATCATTTATCTCTTCAAGTTAAATATTTGTGCATTTCGGTGAAAAGATACATAATGAAGACATTTCCTATTCTTACAAAGTAACTGTATGTAGGTAAATGTACACTGAACAAAAATATAAACGCAACATGCAACAATTTCGAAGATTGTACTGAGTTACAGTTCATATAAGGAAACCAGTCAATTGAAATGAATTCATTAGGTCCTAATCTATGGATTTCACAAAAAAAGGTAGGGGCGTGGATCAGAAAACCAATAAATATCTGGTGTGACCACCATTTGCCTCATGCAGCGTGACACATCTCCTTCGCATAGAGTTGATTAGGCTGTTGATTGTGGCCTGTGGAATGTTATCCCACTCCTCTTCAATGGCTGTGCAAAGTTGCTGGATATTGGCGGGAAACTGGAACATGCTGTCGTACACGTCGATCCAGAGCATCCCAAACATGCTCAATGGGTGACATGTCTTGTGAGTATGCAGGCCATGGAAGAACTGGGACATTTTCAGCTTCCAGGAAATGTGTAAAGGTCCTTGTGACATGGGCCCTGCATTATCATGCTGAAACATGAGGTAATGGAGGCAGATGAATGGCACGACAATGGGCCTCAGGATCTCGTCACGGTATCTCTGTGCATTCAAATTGCCATCGATAAAATGCTATTGTGTTCATTGTCCGTAGCTTATGCCTGCCCATACCATAACCCCTCCACCACCATGGGGCACTCTGTTCACAACGTTGACATCAGCAAACCGCTCCCCCACACAACGCCATACATGCTGCCATCTGCCCGGTACAGTTGAAACCGGGATTCATCAGTGAAGAGCAAACTTCTCCAGCGTGCCAGTCTTAACCACTGAAGTTGGTTAAGACGCCAAACTGCGGTCAAGTCAAGACCCTGGTGAGGACGACGAGCACGCAGATGAGCTTCCCTGAGACTGTTTCATCAGCTGTCCGGGTGGCTGATCTCAGACGAACCCGCAGGTGGTTACACGTCGTCTGCTGTTGTGAGGCCGGTTGGACGTACTGCCAAATTCTCTAAAACGATGTTGGAGGCGGCTTATGGGAGACTATTGAACATGAAATTCTCTGGTGGACATTCCCGCAGTCAGCATGCCAATTGCACGCTCCCTCAAAACTTGAGACATCTGTGGCATTATGTTGTGTGACAAAACTGCACATTTTAGAGTGGCCTTTTATTGTCCCCTGCACAAGGTGCAACTGTATAATGATCATGCTATTTAATCAGCTTCTTGATATGCCACACCTGTCAGGTGGATGGATTATCTTGGCAAAGGAGAAATGCTCACTAACAGGGATGTAAACACATTTTTGCACACATTTTGAGATAAATAAGCTTTTTGTGCGTATTGAACATTTCGGGGATCTTTTATTTCAGCTCATGAGACATGGGACCAACACTTTACATCTATATCTGGTATTAAATATAAACCACAGAAATATCTGTAAAGCTGACAGATGAAATATCAACGAAAGCCACAAGTACGTGTGTGACACTGGATGAAGCCATTGGATTTACTGTTGCAGTCGGAGTAAATAGAAATATCAGTGATTATAACCACACAAGGTGATTTCCATGATGGACCTGATTCTTCATCAGCCGCGGTATTAGACTGGCTGAGGGGAACGCTGTGATTTATGCTCAGAGAAAATAACGACAGCACCCTCGGGGCCATGAATTTCTACTAGAACTCGCTCTTGCTGTAAATACGTATTAAAAAGCCCTGGAGTGAGCTGGGTAAGGTTTGCTGTCGTCTCTGCTAAGAGAAAAGTTAGCATCTTGTTAGTGACATCTTTTGTCTACAGAGAGCTCAAGTGTGTCTGTTATCTTTATTATATCAGAATACATCCATTATCAAAAACAGACAAAGTGATATGACTTATCACAAACCGAAATGAAACATATTTTCAATATGATAGTCCTGTACTATAACTGTTTGAAGAACATTATACCCACTTGCACTAAAAGAGGATGATATATGACAATTGCAACAACAACAAAAAACAGGTAATACAGTTCATTAAGACATCAAGCATTTAAAAAAAGTAATTTCACTGTGAATTTCACTGCTCTGTTGACGACGGCAGTCAAAAGTGTGTAAATTCTCATTGCTTTCTACTCCTCTGATCTCTTGAAGGAAAGAAACCCCATTGTCAGTGCCGTTTGAAGGAAAGTCAAAGAGGATAAAGTAGGTCTCGGTTTTTCCTCTCTGTTCATTGATTGGTTGAATATATCTCATTGCCTACTTAAAGTCCATAAGGTCAGCTTTATCCGAGCAGTGTTTCTCTGAGTGTCTGTCTGTTTTGGGTATTTCATATTGAACAGTCAATGCCATGTACACTATATAGCACAAAGTGTCATGAAGGGCATTTTTTTCTTCATTTTCATCCCCATCTGATTTGGATCCTGGAGTACTATATAATGAATGATAAAAATACTAAATCTTTATGATATTTTGTTATACAAAGCCATCACATGCAGAGATACACAGTAAGACACACAGATTAACAGTCACACACACACACACACACACACACACGAGACGCTGATGGATTGGCTTAAAAGATTCATGCAATGTATAATGTATAACTCCTGCAATTTATTTTTCAGGACTAAATGTGATTTCCTTTTCTCTCATTGGGTCTCCCTTCTGAACCCTGCAAGCCCAGGGAGTATGGACTATATTGAAGGTGTGTGTGTGTGTGTGTGTGTGTGTGTGTGTGTGTGTGCATGCGTGCATGCACGTGTGTGTGACTGCAGGGGCTGGTGTGTGAGCTGTAGACCACTCATTTAGATAAACATAGCCCTGTTAGTTTTGATGAGAACCGTGGCTGCAGGAGAGTGCCAGTAACTAATCTTTACCCAGAACTTATAAATTGACATCACGTACTGTAGCATGTGCACCGTCTTACATGACCAATTCTGCTGCTTTACACGCCATTCATGATGCGCTTCTCTCTCCACAGCCACCAGGCACTACTTGATTGTGTATCAGATGGAACAACGGATATTGGCTTTGCTTGCCTCTGTGTCCCTCTATAATTTTTCATCCATTTATCTTTTTTCTCAAAGATTCACGGAAATGTGAACAATTAGTGTCTCGAGAGGATCTGGACCTTTACAACATTTAGTATTGATCCAATTACAGGTGTGATCTCCACTGAGTGTACAAAACATTAGGAACACCTGCCCTTTCCATGACATAGACTGACCAGGTGAGTCCAGGTGAAAGCTATGATCCCTTATTGATGTCACCTGTTAAATCCACTTCAATCAGTGTAGATGAAGGGGGGAGACAGGTTAAATAAATATTTTTAAGCCTTGAGACAATTGAGACATGGATTGTGTATGTGTAACATTCGGAGGGTGAATGGGCAAGACAAAAAATTGAATTGCCTTTGAAAGGGGTAATAGTAGTAGTTACCTGGCACACCGGTTTGAGTGTGTCAAGAACTGCAACGCTTCTGGGTTTTTCATGCTCAACAGTTTCCTGTGTGTATCAAGAATGGTCCACCACCCAAAGAACAATCATCCAACTTGACACAACTGTGAGAAGCATTGGAGTCAACATGGGGCAGCATCCCTGTGGAACGCTTTCGACACCTTGTAGAGTCCATGCCCCAACGAATTGAGGCTGTTCTGAGGGCAAAAGGTGGTGCAACTCAATATTAGGAAGGTGTTCCTAATGTTTTGTACACTTAGTGTACATTTTCCATGCCAGGTCAGATATAAACGTAGCCTGCTGCTACAGAGTAATATCACATTCTGTAGCCTAACAGCAAAGGAATGGGTGGTAACATTGAGATACAGTGCCCTCCGTAATTATTGGGACAGTGAAGCATTTTTATTATTTTGGCTCTATACTCTAAAGGTTTGGATTTGAAATCAAACAATGACTATGAAGACTGTCATCTTTCATTTGTGGGTATTTTAATCCATATCGGGTGAACCGTTTAGAAATTACAGCACTTTTTGTACATAGTGCCCCCATTTTAGGGGAGCACAAGTATTGGGACAAATTCACTTATATATGTATTAAAGTAGTAAAAAGTTAAATATTTGGTCACATATTCATAGCACACAATGACTACATCAAGCTTGTGATTATCTGTTTGTTTTGGTTGTGTTTCAGATTATTTTGTGCCCAATAGAAATGAATGGTTAATAAAAAGACTTGTACATTAACATGGATGCTACCATGATTACGGATAATCCTGAACAAATCGTGAATAATGATGAGTGAGAAAGTTACAGATGCAAAAATATCATACCCCCATTACAATAACAGGGGAGGTTAGCATTTTTGTGGGGGGTTTGATATTTGTGCGTCCATAACTTTCTCACTCAAATTAAAACAGACAGTCTGCACTTTAACTTCATAGTCATTGTTTGATTTCAAATCCAAAGTTTTGAAGTACAGTGCATTCGGGAAATAATTCAGACCTCTTGACTTTTTCAACATTTTCTTACGTTACAGCGTTATTCTAAAATTGTTTTTTCCCCCTCATCAATCTACACAAAATAGCCCAAAATGACAAAATAAAAACAGGTTTTTAGAAATTTTAGCAAATGTATTAAGAATAAAAAAAATATTTAAAAAATGTACATAAGTATTCAGACCATTTACTCAGTACTTTGTTGAAGCACCTTTGGCAGCGATTAAAGCCTTGAGTCTTCTTGGGTATAACGCTACAAGCTTGGCACACCTATATTTGGGGGGTTTCTCCCATTCTTCTCTGCAGATCCTCTCAAGCTCTGCCAGGTTGTATGGGGAGCGTCGCTGGACAGCTATTTTCAGGTCTCTCCAGAGACGTTAGATCGGGTTCAAGTCTGGGCTCTGGCTGGGCCACTCAAGGACATTCAGAGACTTGCCCCAAAGCCCCTACTGCGTTGTCTTGGCTGTGTGCTTAGGGTCGTTGTCCTGTTGGAAGGTGAACCTTCGCCCCAGTCTGAGGTCCTGAGTGCTCTGGATCAGGTTTTCATCAAGGATCTCTCTGTACTTTGCACAGTTCATCTTTCACTCGATCCTGACTAGTCTCCCAGTCCCTGCTGCTGAAAAACTTCACCACAGCATGATGCTGCCACCACCATGCTTCACCGTAGGGATGGTGCCAGGTTTCCTCCAGACGTGACGCTTGGCATACAGGCCAAAGAGTTCAATCTTGGTCTCATCTGACCAGAGAATCTTGTTTCTCATGGTCTGAGAGTCTTTACGTGCCTTTTGGCAAACTCCAAGCGGGCTGTCATGTGCCTTTGACTGAGGAGTGGCTTCCTTCTGGTCACGCATAAAGGCCTGATTGGTGGATTGCTGCAGAGATAGTTGTCCTTCTGGAAGGTTCTCCCATCTCCACAGAGGAACCCATCAGGTTCTTGGTCACCTCCCTGACCAATGCCCTTCTCCCCGGATTGCTCAGTTTGGCGGGGCGGACAGCTCTAGGAAGAGTCTTGGTGGTTCCAAACTAAGCATGATGGAGGCCACTGTGTTCTTGGGGACCTTCAATGCTGCAGAAATGTTTTGGTACCCTTCCCCAGATCCGTGCCTCGACACAATCTTGTCTCGGAGCTCTACGGACAATTCCTTCGACCTCATGGCTTGGTTTTTGCTCTGACATGAACTGTCAACTGTGGGACCTTATATAGACAGGTGTGTGTCTTTCCAAATCATGTCCAATCAATTGAATTTACCACAAGTGGACTCCAATCAAGTTGTAGAAACATCTCAAGGATGATAAATGTAAACAGGATGCACCTGAGCTCAATTTTGTGTCTCATAGCAAAGGATCTGAATACTTACGTAAATGTGATATTTCTGTTTTTTTTAACAAATAAAAAAACAAACATGTTTTCACTTCATCATTATAGGGTATTGTTTGTAGATTGATGAGGAAAAAGTTTTAGAATAAGGTTGTAACGTAACAAAATGTGGAAAAAAGTCAAGGGGTCAGAATACTTTCCGAATGCACTCTACACAGCCAAAATAAGTAAAAATGCTTCAATGTCCCAATAATTATGGAAGGCACTGCATATAAAATGTTGTGCTATTACATGGCCAATGAGACCTCCTAAATGGCTAGTGCATAACACAGCACTGAAAGCACCTGCAGAACAATTAAGCCCTCAGCTACAAATTCCCTACAAAACTCACTATTTTTCAGATAGAGACATACAGTAATTCCAATCAGTCTTTATGGGGAGACACTCAACCACATCTGTGTTAAAGAAAAAGATGGAGCAGAGATCAAAGCCTTTAATCAATACACAACTCTTGGAACGATAAAAGGAAAACCAATTCATTAGGAAAAAAGAGAACTGCGAATAGAAATCTAAGAGGGGGAAAGTCAATGTGAGAGACTGCACAGCATTAGTTAACGTAATCAGCTGCTCTGAAGTCTTCTTCAAGGGATATGAAAATGGGAACATTACTGGGGGTTCAACTTCAAAATAAATCCAATAGGAGCAATATTTAGGAACAAACAAAAAGTATTTAGAGTTAAGTGGCGATAAGGAGTTGCTTGGATACACACAACATGGACAATGAGTGAATTTAGCAGCCAGTATAGTCTGCGTTCAGATACAGCTTTCTGGAACCCATGAGAGGATGAGTCATCAGACACCATCTTTAGAGGCAGATAAATTAAGCCGATTTGACAAAGCTCACTCATTTAAGGAATAATTCCTATACAAGAGAGCCAGTGGAAATGGTTACACTGCAGTGCAGTGTGTAGAGGTAGGGAATAAAGGACATAAATACTGTACATCTGTGGAAAGGCAGTAAATCCAATTCTGAATCATGGTTATGAAGCGGATCATAGAAAGAGCAGCATGGAACTACCTGCAGAGAGTAAACAATACCTTTAAATCCCAAAGAATGAAACATTCCCAGATTAGGAAGGATTAAGGCAACATGGAAAATTAAAGGAAACTCACAGGGCCTCATAAGGCAGTCTTACATATATTTTACATTTTACCACAAGTGGACTCCAATCAAGTTGTAGAAACATCTCAAGGATGATCAATATGATTTAAGTATGATTTTATCTATATCTTATTAATAAATGTATGTGACAAATGTAATAAAAATGGTCACACCTACAGTGAAATATATTGTGCTGCTTCTCTCTGATATAAAACAAATCATTTTAAGGTAGGCCTAAATTATTTATTTCTGTTTGAAGGGGTACAGAGGGCATTTTGGGCCTTGGGCTAACACTAGCCCATGTTGATAGGAACATATTTTACATTTTACATTTTAGTCATTTAGCAGACGCTCTTATCCAGAGCGACTTACAGTTAGTGAGTGCATACATATATATATATTTTTTTTTTCATACATACATACATAGGGTTGATAAGAACGACTGTGAATGTCAACAGAGCTGATGTGTACTCACAGGTAGCAGGCTTGTTACAGTTGTGTCCATGTCTGAAGTACTGCGGGTTCTCAATGACAGGGATACGGGTCATCCCAATGACCACAGCGTCTGGCCCAGCGTCTAGGGTACAGGGGGTGATGATGCCATGGTTGACATGGTGAAGAGGGCTGGCCGAGTCTTCCTCACCACTGATCACTGCTACGGGTCCTGTGAGAAGGAGGGAGGGAGAAAAGAGAAGATGACTTTATTGTCCAATGTGTATGAATGTCCAAAGTCTTTTGTATTCTGCTTCTCTTCTGAGAGAGCAAGAGCGAGAGAGCGAGAGAGAGAGAGAGCGAGAGAGCGAGAGAGCGAGGAGAGAGAGAGAGAGAGAGAGAGAGAGAGAGAGAGAGAGAGAGGGAGAGAGAGAGAGAGAGAGAGAGAAGGAGAGAGAGAGGAGAGAGAGAGGAGAGAGAGAAAAAACGAGCGAGAGAGGAGAGAGAAAAAACGAGCGAGAGAGAAAGAGAGAAAAAGAGAAAGAGGGAAAGAGAGCGAGAGAGAGAGAAAGCGAGAATGAGAGAGAGAGAGAAGGAGAGCGAGAGAAGGAGAGAGAGAGAGAGAGAGAGAGAGAGAGAGAGAGCCATCAGGCAGAGGTCTGCCACCATACTAAAGATGATGCATTTTAATCAAAATAGACTGCAGGAGGATAAATAATTTATTAATATGTCTGAAAGCAATAAGCATGCAGACTAATTTGTCAGTATAAGAATGATCTCTGTACGGCTCAGCTCGGCTGCCCTCAGAACGCTTTAAGCAATCTAAACGAGCATGAACTGTCTTAGCCTAATTATGAACCCAACAGTCTTTGCTACTATGGCCCTGGGCAACCATTATTTGTAAAATTCAAATCCTCACCCAACCCTCACATTACTCAATGTCCCATTCATCTCACAACTCTATTTCTCCCATCCCATGCTCGCTCTAACTGCTCTGTGCTCCTACTCTGACAGAGCCGCGAGAAACGGAAACAGGCAACAAACGGTAGTGTACATTCCAAAGCATTGTTTTGGGAATGTCAGATATTTCACAGTGTGTTCCTACTAGGCTATGTACAGAGTGTGTCTTATCGAGGCAGAAAACAAGCTCTATTAAATGGATCCAATATAATAGCAGCTCAGTGTACACTCACTGCAAGCTGACACGCACACCATCCTGGCTTGACAAGCGATCAGGGAAGACAGATAGGATTCATGGTAGGGCTGTTACGGTGACTGTATTACCGCCACAGAGGCGGTCACGAGTCATGATGGCAGTCAAATTCCACGTGACCGTTTAGTCATAGTAATTAGGCTTCTCCAAGCTCTGATGCTGCTGATGGTCATTAGTAGCCTACCAAACTTGCTAACTGCTTGGTACTCAGCACTCTATTGTCCCTCTAATCACTCTGACATCAATGCAAATGTGATAGAAAATCTAATCAAACACTTCATGAGAGCCCATGAGCTCATGTTGCACAACATTTCTATAGGCTATGCAATTTCATGAGAAAACAGAGTGATGGCCTCTATTAAAAAGAGGAGGATCCCATCAGCTTTCTATAGGCTAGGCCTACTATATTTATTTCTTAACTTTCCTAATATTAAGCACATTAATTATCTTTACAACAGGAGTATAGCCTACCTGGCTGTCATGAAAATGAGCCACGGGAAAAGCATCCTCCATTCACTATTTAAGTGCATAGATAGTCTTTTTTTCCCCTGCCCCTGTTTCGAGACAGATAATGGTCCATTCTAAATCAAAACAAATTTCACACATATATTATTTAGTATATGATTCAATCAAGAATAGTCTGATGGGTGACTATATTAGCCTATCACTTGTGAATGATATATTATCACTTATGAATGATGCCCAGCTTAAGGCAACTTTTTTTTGTGCAACTTTTTCAAATCATAGTTGCACAAGTCATGTAGCCTAGCCCATAGGCCTATATGTTTTGATAAGGTTTGTATCACAACTAAAGTGGCCATATAACTTCTTAAAATGAAGCACAATAATCTGCTGTAAAACAGGTGTAGAGCGTAACTGGCATATATACGCAGCGTGTGAGTTTCAAGTTTGGGGAAGATCATTTTCACCATAAAAATGCACCTTTATAATAAAAGCATTACATGCATAATCACATTTGTGGTCACTTTTAAGAATGGTGTTTTCCTGCTAATGGAACATTTGAGCTTATAGCCTACTGCCGTGTGCGCATTGCTGTGCTTATAATGTGAAGAAATAGCCTAATAGTTTATCAACATTTTAAGCTAAATGTTCTGATCTGTTGCATCAGGCTCATTGCGTAAAACAGGTTTTTTGATGTTAGTGGTTGTATTCATTTGGGATCAATCGCATCCCACAACTGTCCCAGACTATGTTTTGAATATTTATATCTCGCACAAAATAGAATAGGTCAACTTTTGTACTATGGGGGATAGTAGATTGACATAGGCTAGTGCTTTTGCTGTTTGTTAGGCCGACGAAAAGTAAATGTGGACAGTTCTTCAAATATCTTCAATACAGCCACACAAAGGGGATGCAGCCAGGAAATTTGAGGCATTAACAAGTGCTTGTCAAATTGTGAATGAGAGACTGATGAAGTGTGTGCAGCCTGCGCAAAAAACAAAGCAGAGCTCATGCCTTTCATGCCACTTTATTCAAATCATCATTAGAGCCGCATCATGCAGCCTTAGAATGTATAACAAATCGAAACATATAGCCCAACATTTGTATCACAACTAAATTAACATAAATAACTCTAAATTAAGCATATGGGAGTACCTGTTTCTTTGTTAACCGCTCAACACAGAATAGCCGCATGTGCACACTCCCTCAAATTGTTTGGAGAAAATATCCTTTCTATTTTATTCAGCTATGTTCAATTGTATTCTTCACACTATAAAATAATATAAAATAATGCCATGGAATTATAAGCAAATCTTGCCTGCTAAATGAACTAGTGTAGCCCACAGCCATATGGCATAGCCAGATCAGGGCCTAAGATAAGGACAACTCAGTGTCTAAAATAAATAATGGATTTATTGTGATGGTGTAGGCTATATTACATGGATTTATTATACTTTTTTTAAATGTAGATGTTCCAAAGGTCTGCATCAGAGGCTTGTAGGCTATGTGTGGAAGCCAGGAGATGCTTAATGTGTTTATGTTAATTACGGTCAATTACCGTGAAACCGGCAGTTATTTGCTTGATAATCACCGGCTGACAAAATTCCATGACCGCCACAGCCCTATTCATGGACCCCTCCATATGAAAGGTCAAGCATTCTGACATGGGAGGCAGGGTCGACAGGCTTGAACTGACTTTTCATAGACACACAACCACCTTTCACACAAAGGTCACATCCATGTTGACACATAGGCTCCAACAAGCATAGCATTATGGCACAACAGCAATGCTATTGACACAGCATCAACAGCAGGGAGAAATCATTTCATTCCACCACACCCGCTAGACTTGAGCCTATCTCACATGCAATGGTTAGTGTTTAAGATGATGGGATGAGAGGAATATGAAAGCTCTCAGCACCCCTAAAGGTAAAAAATGCATTTGAGGTTTACTCTTAAAAAATGCATTATGCTGTGAGAATCGCTTTGAGCCTCAGGGATATAATGCAATACGATACAGGAAGTTTACATCTCCTCTCCAGAAATGCAATAGAAATACATTGAAATGAGTATGAATACGATTTAAAGATGTTTACATGTCACAGCTACAGAAGAGTATTAGGGCCAAGTAAAAAAAACAAAGAATAAACTCCAAATTTAATTTAGAGAATAAAGTCAAAATGTTGAGAATAAAGTTGCAGTTATATTTCAAGATTAAAGTAGGGGATTTGGTTAACTGCATATCTGACAGTTGGGTTGTGTGTGTATGCAGGTGTGTGTGTGGGGGGGAGGGGGGGGTCTAATACACTTGTTCAAACTGGCGTCACACACATACACACACACACACGGTATCCCCACAGCAATACCATTCTAACGGCCATGTCAGACTGCGAAAATACATGGCATTGCGTGCATCAGTCCCTGTCATGGTGCCGTTCAAATTCGCTACAATGTTATCCTCAATCCCCTGCGTATGCCAACACCTTGCATAGTATATTTTAGAGAGTAACAGCTAGGCCAGCAACGTATATGTCGAAACGAAAGGTTAACTTAAAAATTTGTGTGTAATGGCATGGTGTTTTATTTGGCTACACTTCCAATGAAGTAGCCTCATAGGCCTATGCTTATTACCTTATGAATGTAGGTCACAAATTGTGTGGAGTAGGATTGCGCGTCCCTGTTGGGCTCAAAGGCTGCCCCCAAACCCCTTTCATGGACCTTGCATAGCCATGGGGCAGGAGTGCACTGGTTTGGGTAAAGCCCCATCTAAGACAGTCATTTTACTTTCCATTATTATAACCTAACAGCCAACAGGTCTAGCCACTAGCCTCTATAAGGTAAACAAGTGGTAGCCTAAGTTAACGGTATAGCTGAGACACATAGCGGAGACTATTGAGACTATTGGAATTTTTTTCCTCATTTTGTCTGTCATAGTTGACGTGTACCTATGATGAAAATTACAGGCCTCTCTCATCTTTTTAAGTGGGAGAACTTGCACAATTGGTGGCTGACTAAATACTTTTTTCCCCCACTTTGTGTAACCATGGTTCCTCCTTCTGAAAAGAATCTGTGGCACAACCTTTTCCAGGTTCTAATACTTATAATAATATGGTTATTATGTGCTAAAAGAGAAAGCCAATTCTAAAGTATAGTTTCACCAGGTCATCTAACTGCAGGCATTTCAACGGTGCCGCGCACAGCAAAAGGGAGCCAGGGAGACATGCACTTAACCAAATCCGCTATGTTTTTCTAGAAATATTGCCACTTTATTCTCAAAATATTGCCAATTTACTATCGTGCAAAAAAAAAAATCCAAGTATCACCACCCGTTGCTGTTTATTACATTTCTCTCTTCACTTGACCCTAATACTCTTCCGTATACAGCAAAGAGTGAAAACAACAACTAACTCTATTATACATGTCACGATCGTCAGGGAGAGACCAAGGCGCAGCGTTGAATGCGAACATTATATATTTATTTAGAATGATCACACGATCAAAACAACAACGATAACGTGACGTCTACAGTATAACACAAACCAAATCAGAACAAGAAACCACCAACACAAAGTGAAAGACAGACAGTTAAATATGGCTCCCAATCAGAGACAACCAGCTGACACTCGTTGCCTCTGATTGGGAGTCACTCAGGCCAATATAGATAGACAACGACTAGAACCTAAACAAAATAAACACCCTGGCTCAACATACGAGAGTCCCCAGAGCCAGGGCGTGACAGTACCCCCCCCCCCCAAAGGCGCGGACTCCGACCGCGCCAACCAACCACAACAGGGGAGGGACCGGGTGGGCACTCCGCCTCGGCGGCGGATCCGGCTCCGGACATGACCCAGGCACGGGTTGTGCTGGACTGACGATGCGCACCCCTGGCTTGGTGCGTGGAGGAGGAACGGGCCTTACCAGGCTGACGACGCACACCGTAGGCTTGGTGCGTGGAGCAGGGACAGGCCGGACTGGGCTGACGAAGCACACCACTGACTTGGTGCGGGGAGCAGGAACGGGCCGAGCCGGGCTGACGAAGCGAGCAGGAATGGGCCGGACCGGGCTGACGACGCGCACCACTGACTAGGTGCGGGGAGCAGGAATGGGCCGGACCGGGCTGACGACGCGCACCACTGACTTGGTGCGGGGAGCAGGAACGGGCCGCGCCGGGCTGACGAAACGCACCACTGACTTGGTGGGAGTGGCAGGAACAGGCCGGACCGTACTGGGAACACACACCACTGGCCCTACGTGGGGATCAGGAACAGGCTGGACCGGACTGGCAACACACGCCAGTACCTCTCGCCGTGCCTCTACAACCTCCTTCCCCCTGGTGACCAGTGACTCCCGTAACCTGGCGGCCTCCTCTGCCAACCCGCTGGACCGCTCTATCGCGGCCTCCTGCTGCCCCGACGTCGTGAGCCCCCCCCTAAAAAATTTCTGGGGGTCTCTCCTCCCCGTGGGCCAGGCCTCCATCGTTCTCGCCAAACTCTCGCTCCTCTGTCTCCAACTCCCGCCATTCAGCTCCTCAATGGGCTTGACCCAGTCGAAGCTCTTCCTCAACTGGTCCCAAGTCCACCCTCTCTGCTCCTCACTAGGCTTGACCCAGTCGAGGTTGCCACGGAGATCTGCTAGCGATGGCTCCTGGACACGCTGCTTGGTCTGGTTTTGGTGGTTTCTTCTGTCACGATCGTCAGGGAGAGACCAAGGCGCAGCGTTGAATGCGAACATTATATATTTATTTAGAATGATCACACGATCAAAACAACAACGATAACGTGACGTCTACAGTATAACACAAACCAAATCAGAACAAGAAACCACCAACACAAAGTGAAAGACAGACAGTTAAATATGGCTCCCAATCAGAGACAACCAGCTGACACTCGTTGCCTCTGATTGGGAGTCACTCAGGCCAACATAGATAGACAACGACTAGAACCTAAACAAAATAAACACCCTGGCTCAACATACGAGAGTCCCCAGAGCCAGGGCGTGACAATACAGCTGTGCAAAGTTCTGCAGGAAAATATTAATAATGTCAGGAACAATTTTGGTTATCAACATGCACTGTAAGTGTTTTCCATATTCTTTCACAATGCAATGTGATCCATCACGGTTTGCTTTCAATTCAAGACACGGACACACAGACTACTTAATGAAGTCCATTTTCTCAGTAACTTCCAACATAACTTGCAACTGATCTAATCACTGGGTGCCATCTATCTCAGATAACTGAATATCTTCCACAACAAGCCCTAATCCTGACAATACCCAGAAAGTCCCACATTAAAAAATCAGCATAATTAATAGATGAACCTGGATATTGCTGAATGAATCAAACAGTGCTCAGGGTTTGAGAAGGATGTCATGCTATAACAGTGTAAATCAGCTCAGTGGTGGCCTGTGGAGAAGGGTGTATCTCATCTCTCTGAGTTGTCTACTGAAGCAAAGCCCCTCTGTGCAGCTCAAACAAATGTGATTACTGTGGGAGCCGCACATGGCATCTGCGATGCCAAGCCTGTGGTAACACAGAGGCAACTCGGCTGAACTGGATTGGTTCCTGTTTAATTGTATTCAAGTAGTGACTCAGGAAGCGGAAGGAAACAGAGCAACTAAAAAGACAATCTTTATTGGATGCGCAAGTTGAAACCTCGTATTGCTTTTTTGACTCATTAAACAATCACACAATCAAACAAAGAGCTGTCAGATGAATCAACATACAAAATAAATGCTTCTACTGTAACCACCCTCACTTCCATGAACTCTTTCTATAGTGATGATGGTTCATTACACTGAGTGTAAAAAACATTAAGAACACCTTCCTATTATTGAGAAGACTGATGTCTTTCCATCAGACCATTATTGGCATCTAAAGCACATTAAGGTCTAATGGGCGGGGCTACATTCTGCTGTACCAAAAATTAGGGAAAATGTCCTCGCACATTGTGTGAATCTATTTTAGAACATGAAAATGCAAATCAGTTCAGTTCAGGACAGTGGTAGGCTGTGATGAACCATGGTTGAAATACACAATATGCACATTTCAAGACATGATCGATAATTGATCCATACATGATCCATACATGATCCATGCATGATTAATACATGATCCATTTTCAAGATATGTAATGGAGATCTTCCAGAAATCTTTCAAAAAACACTTTGGACCTTTAGGACCCGTGGATATATATCAGGGGTCGCCAACCCTGTTCCTGGAGAGCTACCCTCCTGTAGGTTTTAACTACACCATCCAGTAGGTTTGAACTCCAACCCTGTTCCTGGAGAACTACCCTCCTGTAGGTTTTAACTCCAAACCTGTTCCTGGAGAGCTTCCCTCCTGTAGGTTTTAACTCCAACCCTGTTCCTGGAGAGCTACCCTCCTGTAGGTTTTAACGCCAACCCTGTTCCTGGAGAGCTACCCTCCTGTAGGTTTTAACGCCAACCCTTTTCCTGGAGAGCTACCCTCCTGTATGGTTTAACTCCAACCCTGTTCCTGGAGAGCTACCCTCCTGTAGGTTTTAACTCCAACCCTGTTCCTAGAGAGCTACCCTCCTGTAGGTTTTCACTCCAACCCTGTTCCTGGAGAGCTACCCTCCTGTAGGTTTGAACTCCAACCCTGTTCCTGGAGAGCTACCTTCCTGTAGGTTTTAACGCCAACCCTGTTCCTGGAGAGCTACCCTCCTGTAGGTTTTAACTACAACCCTGTTCCTGGAGAGCTACCCTCCTGTATGGTTTAACTCCAACCCTGTTCCTAGAGAGCTACCCTCCTGTAGGTTTTAACTCCAACCCTGTTCCTAGAGAGCTACCCTCCTGTAGGTTTTCGCTCCAACCCCAGTTGTAACTAACATGGTTCAGTTTATCAACCAGCTAATTATTAGAATCAGGTGTGCTAGATTACGGTTGGAGTGGAAACCTACAGGATGGTAGCTCTCCAGGAACAGGGTTGGAGTGGAAACCTACAGGATGGTAGCTCTCCAGAAACAGGGTTGGAGTTAAACCATACAGGAGGGTAGCTCTCCAGGAACAGGGTTGGAGAGCCCTGTAATATACTGTACTGTATGTGCTTCTGACTGCTAGATGACCACGTCTACTAATTAGGTCATTTAAGATGCCTTTCTCTTTCTTCCCTTAATTGGAAAGATCATACCATAACTCCAGACATAAGTATAAAAATAATCAAGGTAAACGCTAGGAGGAGTATTACCAAGGTCAAGACTTCAATTCTATATTCCTTTCCTCTCAACTATAATAAATATAATAAATGTTACATGCCATTGATTCTAAACATGTGGAATGGATCAAAATCTCTCAAGATATTTTTGACATGGCCAAACCTGTGGAAAGCTGCATATAGTAGAATGTAGTGATGCCATTTTCCTCTGCAAACATCAGTGCTTTTTCTAGATTAAAATAAATGTATTTTATATTACCATTACATAAGTGACAGCATGTTGGATCACTTCTGTATATTCTGAAAACCTCAGTAGCCCTGTTCTACAATCAAATGACCAAATTGCCCTCATGGGTGGAATGTTATTAATATTTTTAATAATTTAATAATTCATAAACATTATTACTTTTTTTAAACACCGGATATCCGGTGTTTCTATGTCAAACGGTTTTGTCATATTTCAGTCTTATGTGATGTATATAAAATGTAATATTGGGATGTAAACTCAACATCTGTAATGGTACAGGTACAGTGGGGGAAAAAAAGTATTTAGTCAGCCACCAATTGTGCAAGTTCTCCCACTTAAAAAGATGAGAGAGGCCTGTAAATTTCATCATAGGTACACGTCAACTATGACAGACAAAATGAGATTTTTTTTCTCCAGAAAATCACATTGTAGGATTTTTTATGCATTTATTTGCAAATTATGGTGGAAAATAAGTATTTGGTCAATAACAAAGGTTTCTCAATACTTTGTTATATACCCTTTGTTGGCAATGACACAGGTCAAATGTTTTCTGTAAGTCTTCACAAGGTTTTCACACACTGTTGCTGGTATTTTGGCCCATTCCTCCATGCAGATCTCCTCTAGAGCAGTGATGTTTTGGGGCTGTCGCTGGGCAACACAGACTTTCAACTCCCTCCAAATAATTTCTATGGGGTTGAGATCTGGAGACTGGCTAGGCCACTCCAGGACCTTGAAATGCTTCTTACGAAGCCACTCCTTCGTTGCCTGGGCGGTGTGTTTGGGATCATTGTCATGCTGAAAGACCCAGCCACGTTTCATCTTCAATGCCCTTGCTGATGGAAGGAGGTTTTCACTCAAAATCTCACGATATATGGCCCCATTCATTCTTTCCTTTACACGGATCAGTCGTCCTGGTCCCTTTGCAGAAAAACAGCCCCAAAGCATGATGTTTCCACCCCCATGCTTCACAGTAGGTATGGTGTTCTTTGGATGCAACTCAGCATTCTTTATCCTCCAAACACGACAAGTTGAGTTTTTACCAAAAAGTTATATTTTGGTTTCATCTGACCATATGAAATTCTCCCAATCCTCTTCTGGATCATCCAAATGCACTCTAGCAAACTTCAGACGGGCCTCGACATGTACTGGCTTAAGCAGGGGGACATGTCTGGCACTGCAGGATTTGAGTCCCTGGCGGCGTAGTGTGTTACTGATGGTAGGCTTTGTTACTTTGGTCCCAGCTCTCTGCAGGACATTCACTAGGTCCCCCCGTGTGGTTCTGAGATTTTTGCTCACCATTCTTGTGATCATTTTGACCCCACGGGGTGAGATCTTGCGTGGAGCCCCAGATCGAGGGAGATTATCAGTGGTCTTGTATGTCTTTCATTTCCTAATAATTGCTCCCACAGTTGATTTCTTCAAACCAAGCTGCTTACCTATTGCAGATTCAGTCTTCCCAGCCTGGTGCAGGTCTACAATTTTGTTTCTGGTGTCCTTTGACAGCTCTTTGGTCTTGGCCATAGTGGAGTTTGGAGTGTGACTGTTTGAGGTTGTGGACAGGTGTCTTTGATACTGATAACAAGTTCAAACAGGTGCCATTAATACAGGTAACGAGTGGAGGACAGAGGAGCCTCTTAAAGAAGAAGTTACAGGTCTGTGAGAGCCATAAATCTTGCTTGTTTGGAGGTTACCAAATACTTATTTTCCACCATAATTTGCAAATAAATTCATAAAAAATCCTACAATGAGATTTTCTGGATTTTTTTCCCTCATTTTGTCTGTCATAGTTGACGTGTACCTATGATGAAAATTACAGGCCTCTCTCATCTTTTTAAGTGGGAGAACTTGCACAATTGGTGGCTGACTAAATACTTTTCCCCCCCACTGTATCTTCTTTTTTTAAAGACCATAACCATGTGTGTATACTTTTGTTTCAAAGTAGATTTGTTTAAGACTACCAAGAAACTCTCTGTGTGACCCTGATTTAGCCCTCTGCAGCTTAATGCACAGTGCATTCGGAAAGTATTCAGACCCCTTCACTTTTTCCACACTTTGTTACGTTACAACCTTATTCCCCCCAAAAAACGTTTTTCTTTTTTTATTCTCATCAATCTACACACAATACCCCATCATGACAAAGCAAAAACAGGTTTTGGACATTTTTGCAAATGTATTAAAAATACAAAACTGAAACATCACATTTACATAAGTATTCAGACCATTTACTCAGTACTTTGTTGAATCACCTTTGGCAGCGATTACAGCCTTGAGTCTTCTTGGGTATGACGCTACAAGCTTGGCACACCTGTATTTGGGGAGTTTGTCCCATTCTTCTCTGCAGATCCTCTCAAGCTCTGTCAGGTTGGATCGGGAGCGTCGCTGCACAGCTATTTTCAGATCTCTCCAGAGATGTTTGATCGGGTTCAAGTCCGGGCTCTGGCTGGACCACTCAGTGGCATTCAAAGACTTGTCCCGAAGCCACTCCTGAGTTCTCTTGGCTGGGTAGATAGGGTCGTTGTCCTGTTGTAAGGTGAACCTTTGCCCCAGTCAGACGTCCTGAGTGCTCTGGAGCAGGTTTTCATCAAGGATCTCTCTGTACTTTTCTCCGTTCATCTTTCCCTCGATCCTGACTAGTCTCCTAGTCCTTGCCACTGAAAAACATCCCCACAGCATGATGCTGCCACCACCATGTTTCACCGTAAGGATGGTATTGGCCAGGTGATGAGCAGTGCCTGGTTTCCTCTAGACAGGACGCTTGGCATTCAGGTCAAAGAGTTCACTGTTGGTTTCATCAGACCAGAGAATCTTGTTTCTCATGGTCTGACAGTCCTTTAGGTGCCTTTTGGCAAACTCCAAGCGAGCTGTCATGTGCCTTTTACTGATGTGTGGCTTCCTTCTGGCCACTATCATAAAGGCCTGATTGGTGGAGTGCTGCAAAGATGGTTGTCCTTCTGGAAGGTTCTGCCATCTCCACAGAGGAACTCTTGAGCTCTGTCAGAGTGACCATCAGGTTATTGGTCACCTCCCTGACCAAGGCCCTTCTCCCCCAATTGCTCAGTTTGGCCGGGCAGCCAGCTCTAGGAAGAGTCTTGGTGATTCCAAACTTCTTTCATTTAATGATGGAGGCTACTGTGTCCTTGGGGACCTTCAATGTTGCAGAATTTTTTTGGTATCCTTTACTAGATTTGTGCCTCGACACAATCCTATCTCAGAGCTCTACGGACAATTCCTTCGACCTCATGGCTTGGTTTTTGCTTTGACATGCACTGTCAACTGTGGGACCTTATATAGACAGGTGTGTGCCTTTCCAAATCATGTCCAATCAATTGAATTTACCACAGGTGGACTCCAATCAAGTTGTAGAAACATCTCAAGGATGATCAATGTAAACAGGATGCACCTGAGCTCAATTTCGAGTCTCATAGCAAAGGGTCTGAATATTTATATAAGAAGGTATTTCTGTATTTATTTTTTATATTCGCAAACATTTCAAAAAACCTGTTTTCGCTTTGTCATTATGGGGTATTGTGTGTAGAATAATGAGGGAAAAAACTTTTATCCATTTTAGAATAAGGCTGTAACGTAACAAAATGTGGAACAAGTGAATGGTCTGAATACTTTCAGAATGCACTGTATATTCACTGACGACCCGTCATTCAGGGCAGGTGGGGCAGGGCCCCATCTGTTTTGAGCCCCACCTGTTTAGCTAAAGAAAATGTTATATTGGCATTAATACACGTCACATATCAGTTTGCAAACAATGTAAAAAAATATATATAATTGAGTTCATAAAGCCGCATTCAAACTTGGTCTATTTTTTGCTTTCTTTAGTAAGGCAGCTCCAAAATGCAGGTTTTCAGCCTAGCTCAGTGCTTTCTGTGGTGGTGGGGCAGCCAGCGGAAAATACGGAGCGTAGGGGTTGGTAATGTTCCCTAGTTGGGCCTTGATTGGCTCAGTGTTCTGTCACTCATGGGGACACTACGTAGAGCTCGAAAATTCAAGCCCCTAGGGTGCTGCCATAGAGTTAGAAGTGCCCATCCAAGAAGGTTCAAGTTAATTGGCCACAGATACAATTATGTCAAATCACGTTATATCTACAGTAGCTTTGATTGGACTGATCATGTCAACATCATACTTTCAAAATCTTAGCTAGCAAGCTAGCAGTCATCATCATGAATCAAGTCGACAGTCTACTGGCAAATCCTTTCAATCCTTGTTATATGAAGAGAAATAATGATAGATAAAACATATCGGTGCTCATCGGCAATTGGACATAAACATTACACAACAAGTTGGAAATCACAAATACAACAATGAGTGGTTTGGAAGGAATCAGTGGCTAACTGCAAGCATTGCAAAGCAATCACTCGCCTGTTATTCAGTGGAGTGGGTGTGTGGTCCCAAGTCTGGGTTTAAGGGTCTCTTTTCCAAGCTTAAAAGGATAAACAGTCAACATTGGCCATGCTGTCAATCCAGCATACTTCTGCCGCGCTCAAAACAACTGGAAACTCGGAACTGGGAAATCTCAGACTTCAGTGAGTTCAAGACAACTGGGAACTCTGAACAAAACTAGTTCCGACTGGGAAAATACTTTTTGAACAGTCATCCAACTCAGAATTGCAAGTCGGGAACTCGGGCCTCTTTCTAGAGCTCCAACCTGAAGATCACTGACATCATCATGATTCAACGTTGTTTTTATCAGAGTTCCCAGTTGTCTTGAAAGCACCATAAATCCAGAGAATGCCAGACTTTGATGACAAAGTTTGATGACAAAATTTGCCCATGAAGGACCTCAGTGCCACCTTCCTGTTCAAGTGAGCACAGCACAACAAGGTGAGTCCAAAAATGTATTGTATGCTGCTTTATAAATGATGTAACATGCCAGGGAGATATGTATACTGTGTCTAAGAAAGTAATACTAAGTGTATGTTAGTATCCCGTGTGCCTCACCCTAATCATTTGGTCCCGTACCCCCTCATAACTTAGCCTACTATTCTGACTTGGTGGTGCACATGTAGCCTATAGCCTGTTTTAGAGAAACGTAATCATCAAATATTGTAAGAGCTTTCATTGTCTTCTTATATGCCCCCTTAATTTATCCTACGGTTCTGACTTGGTGTACAGGGAGAATACTGTTAGAACGTCCCGTTCTGAATTCTGTCGCTGTACATTTCAAAAGTGCTGAACAAATAGTTATATTGACTACGTCCGTCCTTGCACGCTCATTAATGTCTTAATCAAAATTACGGATTGCCTCTTATCCGCTCGTCGTCCCCTTATGCCATAGTTTGTACATCTCAATTGTCAGTAGAAACCACATTTGTTTAAGCAAGTCAGCCATATCAGCTATGTTTTTTAAAAGGTATTAAATGAGGCTGAATGAACTGGCTCCACTGATAGCCAGGTATAGCTGTGGTAAGGTGTTGGGACTGCTGTTGGGACTCTGCTGTTGGGACAGCTTTATGTAGGCCCTAACAGTTTGTGGGCACCATTTGTCACCATTACAGTGCAATTAATGTATTGTTTAGTGTTGTGTTGTGTAGTGGCTTTGCTGGCATGCACCAAAAAAAAATGTGGGGAATTTGCCCCACCAAGATTTACATGCAAAAATTGCCAGTGTGTATATTGAATGATAAAAAAGAACATACTGTACATTAGTCAGTCCCTTCCTTTTGCTCTCTTTTAGAGGCCAACATCAATAAAATGTGCTTGCATTAATTTAACTAAGTGGCTGAATGGTGAATGAATTGTGAGCCTTCATGATGAATTCATCCTAAGGCAATACATTCCCCATCTCTCTTTCTCTCTGTCATCCCTCTATCATGTCTCCTCCTTAGATGCTATGGGTATCTGTAGATTGAAGTGAATAGGAGCTGCTACTTCTATACTGTAGGCCTATAATAAGATCGAAGAGGGTTAAGTGAACATCTATGTGCACCAATGCCTGCAATGTTCAAGCATACATTTTGTATATGATGGGATGGGACCGAATGCCTGATGGTGGTAGGATATTACATATGTGGCTTCTTGTGCTTTTAGGAAAACTCTCTTACGGAAATGGTGGCATCAACTCAACTCCACTGCTTTTTACGTCACTGTGAACAGCATCTTCCCGATGATCTAAACTTCAAACAACCCAATACTGAACATAATGGCGCAGGAGGAGATGGCTGCCGTTTTTCGGGCTGCTAACCAATTGTGCTATTATGTGTGTTTTTTTGCGTTATTTGTAACTTATTTTGTACATAATGTTTCTGCGACCGTCTCTTACGACCGACAAGAGCTTCTGGATATCAGGACAGCGATTACTCACCTAGTACTGGACGAAGATTTTTTCTTCAACAAGTCGGACGCAAAGGATTTACTTCAGACACCCGACAACGCACAAATCCCAGTCATTCGCAGGAGAAAGAGACGGAGATATCGGGGATGTAGGTCGGGGTGCCTTGTAAGGATCCAACGGCGAGTGGGTAATCTATCACTTCCATCAGTCCTATTAGCCAACGTACAATCATTGGATAAC
Organism: Coregonus lavaretus; assembly: GCF_964263955.1. Classification (NCBI taxonomy): domain Eukaryota; kingdom Metazoa; phylum Chordata; class Actinopteri; order Salmoniformes; family Salmonidae; genus Coregonus; species Coregonus lavaretus. The sequence continues at coordinate 61,376 of NW_028156379.1, forward strand.
AAAATTGACGAGCTACGATCACGAATATCCTACCAACGGGACATTAAAAACTGTAATATCTTATGTTTCTCAGAGTCGTGGCTGAACGGCCTCCGGAAAAACAAGGGGTGGCGGTCTGCGTATATTTGTAAACAACAGCTGGTGCACGAAATCGAATATTAAGGAAGTCTCAAGGTTTTGCTTGCCTGAGGTAGAGTATCTCATGATAAGCTGTAGACCACACCATCTACCAAGATAGTTTTCATCTATATTTTTCGTAGCTGTCTATTTACAACAACAAACCGATGCTGGCACTAACACCGCACTCAATGAGCTGTATAAGGCCATAAGCAAACAGGAAAATGCTCATCCAGAGGCGGTGCTCCTAGTAGCCGGGGACTTTAATGCAGGGAAACTTAAATTCATTTTACCTCATTTCTACCAGCATGTTAAATGTGCAACCAGAGGAAAAGGAACTGTAGACCACCTTTACTCCACACACAGAGACGCATACAAAGCTCTCCCACGTTCTCCATTTGGCAAATCTGACCTTAATTATATCCTCCTGATTCCTGCTTCCAAGCAAAAACTAAAGCAGGAAGCACCAGTGACTCGGTCAATAAAGAAGTGGTCAGATGACGCAGATGCTAAGCTACAGGACTGTTTTAAAAGCACAGACTGGAATATGTTCCAGGATTCTTCCGATGGCAATGAGGAGTACACCACATCAGTCACTGGCTTCATCAATAAGTGCATCGATGACGTCGTCCTCACAGTGACCGTACGTACATACCCCAACCAGAAGCCATGGATTACAGGCAACATTCGCACTGAGCTAAAGGGTAGAGCTTCCGCTTTTAAGGAGCGGGACTCTAACCCTGACGCTTATAAGAAATCCCGCTATGCCCTCCGACGACCCATCAAACAGGCAAAGCGTCAATACAGAACTAAGATTGAATGGTACTACACCGGCTCCGACGCTCGTCGGATGTGGCAGGCTTTGCAAACTATTACAGACTACAAAAGGATGCAGCCGCGAGCTGCCCAGTGACACGAGCTTACCAGACGAGCTAAATCACTTCTATGCTCGCTTCGAGGCAAGCAACACTGAAGCATGCACTGTTCGGGATGACTGTGTGATCACACCCTCCGTAGCCGATGTGAGTAAGACCTTTAAACAGATCAACATTCACAAGGCCGAAGGGCCAGACGGATTACCAGGACGTGTACTCCGAGCATGCGCTGACCAACTGGTAAGTGTCTTCACCTGTCCTGACCCTGACTGAGTCTGTAATACCAACATGTTTCAAGCAGACCACCACAGTCCCTGTGCCCAATAACACTAAGGTAACCTGCCTAAATGCTACAGACCCGTAGCACTCACATCTGTAGCCATGAAGTGCTTTGAAAGGCTGGTCATGGCTCACATCAACACCATTATCCCAGAAACACTAGACCCACTCCGATTTGCATACCGCCCCAACAGATCCACAGATGATGCAATCTCTATTGCACTCCACACTGCCCTTTCCCACCTGGCCAAAAGGAATGCTGTTCATTGACTACAGCTCAGCGTTCAACACCAAAGTGCCCTCAAAGCTCATCACTAAGCTAAGGACCCTGGGACTAAACACCTCCCTCTGCAACTAGATCCTGGACTTCCTGACGGGCCGCCCCCAGGTCGTAAGAGTAGGTAACAACACATCCGCCACGCTGATCCTCAACACGGGGGCCCCTCAGGGGTACCTGCTCAGTTCCCTCATGTACTCCCTGTTCACCCATGACTGCATGGCCAGGCATGACTCCAACACCATCATGAAGTTTGCCGACGACACAACAGTGGTAGGCCTGATCACCGACAACGATGAGACAGCCAATAGTGAGGAGGTCAGAGACCTGACCATGTGGTGCCAGGATAACAACCTCTCCCTCAACGTGATCAAGACGAAGGAGATGAACAGAAGGACCGAGCACGTCCCCATTCTCATCGACGGGGCTGTAGTGGAGCTGGTTGAGAGCTTCAAGTTCCTTGGTGTCCACATCACCAATAAACTATCATGGTCCAAACACACCAAGACAGTCGTGAAGAGGGCACAACAAAGCCCATTCCCCTTCAGGAGACTGAAAAGATTTGGAATGGGTCCTCAGATCCGCAAAAAGTTCTACAGCTGCACCATCGAGAGCATCCTGACTGGTTGCATCACCGCCTGGTATGGCAACTGCTCGGCCTCTGACCGCAAGGCACTACAGAGGGTAGTGGGTACGGCCCAGTACATCACTTGGGCCAAGCTTCCTGCCATCCAGGACCTCTATACAAGTCGGTGTCAGAGGAAGGCCCTAAAAATTGTCAAAGACTCCAGCCACCCTAGTCATAGACTGTTCTCTCTACTACCGCATGGCAAGTGGTACCTGAGCGCCAAGTCTAGGTCCAAAAGGCTTCTTAATAGCTTCTACCCCCAAGCCATAAGACTTCTTAACAGCTAATTAAATGGCTACCCGGACTATTTGCCCCCTCTTTTACGCTGCTGCTTCTCTGCTTATTATCTATGCATAGTCACTTTAACTATACCTACATGTAAATATTACCTCAATTACCTTGACTTACCAGTGCCCTCGCACATTGACTCTGTACCGGTACCCCCTGTATATAGCCTCGCTACTGTTATTTTTACTGTTATGTTACTGCTTTTATTTTTTACTTATCTATTGTTTATTTAACACTTATTTTTCTTAACACTGCATTGTTGGTTAAGGGTTTGTAAGTAAGCATTTCACTGTTCACCTGTTGTATTCGGCGCATATGATTTGATTTGATACTATGCCTTTTCAATTGAAAGGGTTCCTTCATCAGACCCGAGCATTACATAACACAAAAGCACACTTCAAAGATGAATACCTTCTTCAAACATTTATAGCTTTAAGGCCAATCCTAGTTATTGCCAAAAAGGAAACATAACTTTTTTAACTCTTTCTTCTAATTCAACTGAAGAACAAAGCCAATTTAATAAGATACTGAGATGGCCGGCAGAGAGCCAAGTGTTTCCTGGCAAGAGATGGACTGGAGGAGGGGGAGGAGGAGGAGAAAGATGGAGGGGAGAGGCGTGGAGGGGGGGGGGGGGGGGGGGGGTGTAGGGCCCGGGGCAGGAAGTGGCAGATAAACGATGGACTGCTGGGACAGTCAACTCAGGGCCATTTCCCCAGAACACATACAGTATGTCCCCAGCAGGCACAGAGAGAAGAGAGAGAGAGAGACGGATTCACAACAAACACCCAACCACCACATTGCATTCGCACAACACACCAATGAACCGCAACTTTAAATTGGTTTCTGTTTTCTGTCCTAAATCTTAAAATAACCTTTGCTTCTAGCTATGTATTTTTATTTTGAGTCCTGAAAGCAGATTTGTATATAGTATAATGTGATTCACATGTCTGTGTTTGGTTTTCCCGACAGTAACTGTCAAACAGAGATGGTGTTAAGCTTGAATGTATCTTCAATCCATGTTAATGAGCATGTAGAAATCCTTTTTCAGGCACTTTCTCTCTCTCACCCCGGTTAATTAGAAACCTAAAATAACTTGAGCACACAGAAAAATATAAATAAACATATTGTTAACACATACATCACATATAATATCAGCACTGACTCACTCACAGCACTGCTGATAGAAACCTACAGTGGCTTGCGAAAGTATTCACCCACCTTGGCATTAGTCCTATTTTGTTGCCTTACAACCTGGAATTAAAATGGATATCTGGGGGATTTGTATCATGTGATTTACACAACATGCCTACCATTTTGACGATGCACCATTTTTTGTGTGTGAAACAAACAGGAAATAAGACAAAAAAACTGAACTTGAGCGTGCATAACTATTCACCCCCCCCCCCCCCCCCCCAAAGTCAATACTTTGTAGAGCCACCTTTTGCAACAATTACAGCTGCAAGTCTCTTGGGGTATGTCTCTATAAGCTTGGCACATCTAGCCACTGGGATTTTTGCCCATTCTTCAAGGCAAAACTGTTCCAGCACCTTCAAGTTGGATGGGTTCCGCTGGTGTACAGCAATCTTGAAGTCATACCACAGATTCTCAATTGGATTGAGGTCTGGGCTTTGACTAGGCCATTCCAAGACATTTAAATGTTTCCCCTTAAACCACTCAAGTGTTGATTTAGCAGTATGCTTAGGGTCATTGTCCTGCTGGAAGGTGAACCTCCGTCCCAGTCTCAAATCTCTGGAAGACTGAAACAGGTTTCCCTCAAGAACTTCCCTGTATTTAGCGCCATCCATCATTCCTTCAATTCCGACCACTTTCCCAGTCCCTGCCGATGAAAAACATCCCCACAGCATGATGCTACCACCACCATTCTTCACTGTGGGAATGATGTTCTCGGGGTGATGAGAGGTGTTGGGTTTGTACCAGACATAGCGTTTTCCTTGATGGCCAAAAAGCTCAATTTTAGTCTCATCTGACCAGAGTACCTTCTTCCATATGTTTGGGGAGTCTCCCACATGCCTTTTGGCGAACACCAAACGTGTTTGCTTATTTATTTCTTTAAGCAATGGCTTTTTTCTGTCCACTCTTCCATAAAGCCCAGCTCTGTGGAGTGTACGGCTTAAAGTGGTCCTATGGACAGATACTCCAATCTCCGGGTTATCTTTGGTCTCTTTGTTGCCTCTCTGATTAATGCCCTCCTTGCCTGGTCCGTGAGTTTTGGTGGGCGGCCCTCTCTTGGCAGGTTTGTTGTGGTGCCATATTCTTTCCATTTTTTATAATGTATTTAATGGTGCTCCGTGGGATGTTCAAAGTTTCTGATATTTTTTTATAACCCAACCCTGATCTGTACTTCTCCACAACACTGTCCCTGACCTGTTTGGTGAGCTCCTTGGTCTTCATGGTGCCGCTTGCTTGGTGGTGCCCCTTGCTTAGTGGTGTTGCAGACTCTGGGGCTTTTCAGAACAGGTGTATATATACTGAGATCATGTGACAGATCATGTGACACTTAGATTTCACACAGGTGGACTTTATTTAACTAATTATGTGACTTCTGAAGGTAATTGGTTGCACCAGATCTTAATTAGGGGCTTCATAGCAAAGGGGGTGAATACATATGCACGCGCCACTTTTCCGTTATTTGTTGTTTAGAATTTTTTGAAACAAGTTATTTTTTTCATTACAGTTCACCAATTTGGACTATTTTGTGTATGTCCATTACATGAAATCCAAATAAAAATCAATTTAATTACAGGTTGTAATGCAACAAAATAGGAAAAACGCCAAGGGGGATGAATGCTTTTGCAAGGCACTGTAACTGGCTGATGTAGAGGTGAGAGTAGAGAAGTGTTGTGAAGGTTAAATCAAAGTGAAAAATAATGACGCGGCTCAGGTGACTTCGAGTAAACACAGTCAAAAAGAGAGAGGAGGAGGCGTTGTCAGGCCCGGTCTCACAGTAAATGAGGTGACTAACGTAAGTCATGACTCTGAGGTTTGGTATTGGACCTGAGCGCTCCACTGCGTCTCTCTACTGCCTCATAAATCCATTAACAGCGGTGATTTGGCGCTCGTCGCCATGGAGCCACGCTGTTCATCACAGTGTACATGTGACACAAAAAGGAGCACAGTGACAGGGTAGGACAACTTAAACACTCCACGTTAACTTTCCAAAATACCCTGCTAAACTTCATTAACATGACTTCTCTCATCGAAACCTTGGCATGAAGCACACACACATACTCATCCAAAACGCAGAGACATTGAGATAACGACGATTCATTTTAATCAACAGCATTGCAACAAAAGTACAAGGGGATATTACAGTAAATGATGATTATACTGTCAGCCATCAATGATCTGTCTGATAGTTTTATTGCATTAACTGTAGGACATTGTGACATCCTCTGTCTATTGTCCCCAAATCACAAGTTGTGACTAACTGTGACAAAATTCCCCAGGCATAAAGGTAGTCATTTTTACGGCCCTAAGAAAAGTAGGCTGTGGGATATTTATGGCCCAGCCACAACAGCCGATGTGTATTTTGTATAGCTGCATAAAAGTGCTCGGAGGGAATCGAGCGGAATAGAAAGACAGTGCAGTAGCAGCAGCATCAGCCCAGCCTGAGGGGACAGGTGAAGGGCCAAAGGCAACAGACAGAGGGCTCAAAAAAGCCATACTGTAAACTTAGATTAAACTTGGACTTTTGTGTATATCTCCCATTTACAATAATGCATTATTTATGTGAAAGTTCATGTTACGAGCTCATATCTCAAGTTCCTAGCATCCTAACGAAACCTGAGTCTGACAACCCAAAAGACACAAATAAACTCAAGTTCCGAGACATGCATGGCACAGACAGTATCTGCATGTGTTTCAAATATAAAGGATAGTATATGTATGCCTATTGTGTAATACTAAACACATGACCATAATACACACACAAACATACACACTTACATAAAGCAACAAGATTTGTCTCCACTCGGCTAAAGGAATAATCTAGACAACATCTGCATTCCCATTCTCCATCCCTTACCAATTCCTCTTACAGCCCAACAAATTTCACAATCAAGTCGACAACATCGTCCCCAATCGTTGATAAAAGCGTCAGTCGTGAAAGAGGGAGTGGGATTAAAACAGGCACGGTGACTTTTGACCCTGGTGACTAATGCTACCTGCTAAATTGTACACTTCATGTCACCAGGCTGAGTCATAAAGCTATAATCACGTGGGAATTGAGCCAGCTGCACATTTCATTGCATTCTACACGAGGGGATTCATCCATTCCACTCTGCTCATTAAAGCTCTCTGACCCCAGCCCAGCAGACCCGCCTGCTTGGCCCTCACCAGAGGGGCGGCCAGGTTTTACACCACCTCAGAGAATTACCCTGGGTACTTTGAAACACTGCTGGCGCCCGGATTTACATTTAACATGTTTAGCCAGACTAAACTGTTAAAACCATAAGGAAATATAAATCATATGTCTGCCAATATTCTAACGACCGTTACCAGTGATTATTGTGTTGAATCCTGACAGCCTTCTTCATTTTGTCTTTCCTTTCTTTTCTCCTCTGCCAGCCAGGCAGGCTGTGTCTGTAAATCACGTCACTGTAAGAGGACAGTGTCTCTGTGGAGTAGCGACACCCGTTGGCCATACTTCATGTCACAGCACTGCGCCCAGTCTAACAGACCTCATCCCTCCCTCCTCTCCTATCCCTGCACGCAATGCTATCCCGAGCTGGAGGAGAGGGCTGTAAATCAAAAAGAGGAGTGACGGCCACACGCATCCATCGCACAAGGAAAACATTTCCCTGATTGTGTGCTGCAGCAAGGCGGCGGTGGGCGTTGCCAGTGGCAGGTATTTGACACCTCCTGCATGCTAATGACCTGGCTCCTCCAGGCTACATTATAGAGCACAGATAGAGCCAGAACGAGGAGGGGGCAGGGGAGGGGATCTGGGGGCCTATCCATTATTAAAAGCCAAGGCGGGGGATAGGAGAAAGAAGTGTGGAGGGTGGAGGGGGTATCCATGCACTGTTATTGAATGCTGGCCATGATTAATTTACCTTTATTACCAGCATGGGGGCGAGAGGCCATGGGGTTGAGGATGGAGGAGGATGGGGTAGGGGGGATTACAATACCTAAACAAAGGCCAGTGTTCAATCAGGTGTCCATGGGGTACACTCTCCACCTTAAAATCTCCCTCATCTTTTATCATATGTTCTCCCTCCCTCCCTCCTTACCTCCCTCCCTCCCTCCCGCTCTCTCTTCCCAGTCTTCCTCTCTCTCTTTCTGCTCTCCCTCTCCTGCTCGCCCTTTTCATTCCACATGTCATAGCCTCTCTCCTGTGGCAGGTGCATGGCCAAATGAATACAGATTCTGTGTCTGGCCTCAACAGGACTGTGGTGTGGGCAGTGGGAGAGTGGCTGATCGGATAACACACTAACTGGGGTAACAAACATATATGCACCCTGCCTCAGCGCACAGCTCCTCAGAGTCACCCCTCATATCTATCCATGTAATGCATATGTTCCACTGTGGATTCCCATCTCAGCCTGTGTGGAAGGCAGACAGCAGAACACATTAACAGGGGGAAGCACGCCTGTCAGAGCGCTCTGCCACACCAATGATCCGCTACATAAGGAAGAAAGAGTGAGGCGTCGTGTCATTTTACACAACACTCAGTCATGTGTGCCTATTAGTATGACCTACACTGTCTGTTTGCGACAGTAAAGGCTTGTGTCTACAATGAACATCCTGTTTGTTTTTTTATAAAGCCTATATGTACTGTAATACTTTCATAGTTTATTCTGCAGTTTGTCTCTTTGGTGAGTTTGCATGTCAATTAAAATGTCATGGTATGATAAAGATTATTAATTATGCGAGGTTATATTAGAGAAACAATCCTTGAACAACGTGATAACATGCCCTCATGTGCTTTCAAAGAGTGAAATATCACATTAAGTGTGTGTGTGTGTGTGTGTGATGGTGTTGTGAGTGTCCTCTCTGTGCTCGAACAGCTCCAGTGTTGTGCGATGTATCAGAAACAGTACTGGCCAGACAGAGCAATCAAAGCAGACAGTAAACTGTTGAGACAGGTCAAGGTTTTCCATTTGAAAGCCATCAGCGTATTAAGACTGACATGCCCTTTGCTTTCCCCCGCTATCCCCTGACTCCTCCCTGTAACTGGTTTACTGGTGAACGCAGGAAAAGTAATGTCAGTGCAGTGACAGGAGAGACATGCAGTAAGACATTAGATAACAAACAACTCCCCTCCCTCCCTGGTAGGGTGTCTATCTCTGTCTGTCGACGTGGCGGTGCCGAGTGAGGGCATGATGACTGTTGTTGTTTTCCATTTACAATGCATTGATTTGTTACCATAACATGGGACCAGGCCTGGGAATGTCCCCATCCAGAGACCACCAGTGGCCCTTTAATCTGTAAATCAGTCACTGTCAGTAGGGTGCTCTAACTCTCACACTGGGCCCATGCAGTACTCCCCAGTACATCATGTCTCCAATCAAGACAGTCAGAAACAGACATATGGCTAGTCTGAGACAGGGAACACACAATGTTCACAAAACCTTGTTAGCACCAAGTACCACAGCAGCAGAGAGGACCATGAAAAACAGCCCTAGACCATTATTCCTCCTTCACCAAACTTTATAGTTGGCCCTATGCATTCGGGCAGGTAGCGTTCTCCTGGCATCCGCCAAACCCAGATTCGTCCATCGGATGGTGAAGCGTGATTCATCACTCCAGAGAACACATTTCCACTGCTCCAGAGTCTAATGGCGGTGACCTTTACACCACTCCAGCCGACGCTTGGCATTGCACATGGTGATCCTAGGCTTGTGTGCGGCTACTCGGCCATGGAAACCATTTCATGAAGCACCTGACGAACAGTTCTTGTGCTGACGTTGCTTCCAGAGACAGTTTGGAACTTGCGCTACTCGCTTCAGCACTCGGTGGTCCCATTCTCTGAGCGTGTGTGGCCTGGTGTATGTCTGGGGAGGAATCACTTCAGAATAAAGATGTTTAGACAATTAGGGCTCTATTTTAGGCTGGCGTCAGGCCAGCGCAATTGTCAAACATGCTCGTTTGAAATTTCGTCCTGTTAAAGCCGGCACTCTTCTATTTCCAAACCTAGCCAGGATTGGTAATTTACCTGTCTTATATGAGCTTGCTTGTGCTGAGGTGGGAAGGGTGGCAATATATGAGGTGTGTCCTTAAAGATGTGTGACAAAGTGCCCCTTTCAGTATGTGCTGATGGGAATATTTAAGACTGGGATATTTTTTGCGGTAACACAGTGATATTTTTGGCATTAATTCGGTTGGTTATGGCATGGATTTTGACAATGGAAGTGCACAAAAGAGATGTGCTTTTTGACCCCGTAAACGTCGTATTGGTCACACTTTATTTGGATAGTCCGGATTTTCCATCTGTAGATGTTCTACAGATGGTCATACTATCAACAAAATATCTGTTGATAAGCAACTGCTTGCTAAGCTTACAGTTAAGGTTTAGAATAAGGGTTAGGGTAAGGGTTAAGGTTAGGGCTAGGGTTAAGGTTAGAGCTAGGGTTAGTAGATCATTAATTGAAACGTTACTGATAGTCTGTAGATAGTCTGTATAGCATCTACAGATGGACTAGTCAAATAAAGTGTTACCCTCCTATTTAAAAACATAAAAAAACTATAGATTTTTTCCAATTTTGTTTCATTTGATTAAAAACCAAGCTTAGCCTTCCCTCCTCTCAATGAAAGTTGTTTTTTTTGTCCTGCCTAATGCATTCGCCAAGTATTCAAGACTATTATAAAGGGTTTGGAACGTGAGACCGCTTTGAAATACATCTCAATTACCAAAGCTTTATTAAAAGATCAAGCTTGGCAGCAGCAAAACAGTGAGCGGACATCCCCATTGTATCTACAGTGAGGGAAAAAAGTATTTGATCCCCTGCTGATTTTGTACGTTTGCCCACTGACAAAGACATGATCAGTCTATAATTTTAATAGTAGGTTTATTTGAACAGTGAGAGACAGAATAACAACAACAAAATCCTTAAGAATGCATGTCAAAAATGTTATAAATTGATTTGCATTTTAATGAGGGAAATAAGTATTTGACCCCTCTGCAAAACATGACTTAGTAATTGGTGGCAAAACCCTTGTTGGCAATCACATAGGTCAGAAGTTTCTTGTAGTTGGCCACCAGGTTTGCACACATCTCAGGAGGGATTTTGTCCCACTCCTCTTTGCAGATCTTCTCCAAGTCATTAAGGTTTCGAGGCTGACGTTTGGCAACTCGAACCTTCAGCTCCCTCCACAGATTTTCTATGGGATTAAGGTCTGGAGACTGGCTAGGCCACTCCAGGACCTTAATGTGCTTCTTCTTGAGCCACTCCTTTGTTGCCTTGGCCGTGTGTTTTGGGTCATTGTTATGCTGGAATACCCATCCACGACCCATTTTCAATGCCCTGGCTGAGGGAAGGAGGTTCTCACCCAAGATTTGACGGTACATGGCCCCGTCCATCGTCCCTTTGATGCAGTGAAGTTGTCCTGTCCGCTTAGCAGAAAAACACCCCCAAAGCATAATGTTTCCACCTCCATGTTTGATGGTGGGGATGGTGTTCTTGGGGTCAAAGGCAGCATTCCTCCTCCTCCAAACACGGCGAGTTGAGTTGATGCCAAAGAGCTCGATTTTGGTCTCATCTGACCACAACACTTTCACCCAGTTCTCCTGTTCATTGGCAAACTTCAGACAGCCCTGTATATGTGCTTTCTTGAGCAGCGGGACCTTGCGGGCGCTGCAGGATTTCAGTCCTTCACAGCGTAGTGTGTTACCAATTGTTTTCTTGGTGACTATGGTCCCAGCTGCCTTGAGATCATAGACAAGATCCTCCTGTGTAGTTCAGGGCTGATTCCTCACCATTCTCATGATCATTTCAACTCCACGAGGTGAGATCTTGCATGGAGCCCCAGGCCGAGGGAGATTGACAGTTATTTTGTGTTTCTTCCATTTGCGAATAATCGCACCAACTGTTGTTACCTTCTCACCAAGCTGCTTGGCGATGGTCTTGTAGCCCATTCCAGCCTTGTGTAGGTCTACAATCTTGTCCCTGACATCCTTGAAGAGCTCTTTGGTCTTGGCTATGGTGGAGAGTTTGGAATCTGATTGATTGATTGATTGCTTCTGTGGACAGGTGTATTTTATACAGGTAACAAGCTGAGATTAGGAGCACTCCCTTTAAGAGTGTGCTCCTAATCTCAGCTCGTTACCTGTATAAAAGACACCTGGGAGCCAGAAATCTTTCTGATTGAGAGGGGGTCAAATACTCATTTCCCTCATTAAAATGCAAATCAATTTATAACATTTTTGACATGCGTTTTTCTGGATTTTTTTGTTGTTATTCTGTCTCTCACTGTTCAAATAAACCTACCATTAAAATTATAGACTGATCATTTCAGTCAGTGGGCAAACATACAAAATCAGCAGCGGATCAAATACTTTTTTTCCCTCAATGTATGTAGGCTATTACATTATTTTAGCCAGCTCCTGTTATTATTCTGGATGTGCGTAAAACCCCATCCATGTAGGCTATATGCCCATCATGGAACTAGAGATGAGATAATCCGGTGACACTCGTATTTAGAAAAATGTAAGTTATTTTCAGTAACAATTGCTTGTTTTCCATTCCCTTTGATAAAAATATAATAAATAATAATAATAAAAAAACAAGTCCTTAGTATGCTACCCTTACCCTACTATAACGAAAGCTGCTTCAACAGCAATGCGTCTGGTGTCTTTCTTATCATGGCCATGCATTCGCCAAGTAGTTTATTTGTAGAGGTTTTTTTAATGGTCTAGTCCTGAGGCTTTTGCTATCATGCTTTTGCATTAGTTACAATTGACATAGGCCTACCTGCACTGCCTACGTCATTCAGTTTGTATCCATCCCCATTTCCAAAGACCAAAGTTACCAAAGACGTGCTCCTCCAAACGTATTTCGAATGTTCAGTCCTATAATGCTGCATCAACTGCATGTCTACAGTAGGCTATATCTTGGCTCACACATACAATACAATTCACGGTAGGGCTGGGCAATATGTCCTAAAACTCATATCTCAATTTTTCAAACTTATGTGTGATTCACGATATACAGTGCATTCGGAAAGTATTCAGACCCCTTGACTTTTTCCACATTTCGTTACGTTACAGCCTTATTCTAAAATGGATTAAATAGTTTTTTCCCCCTCATCAATTCACACACAATACCCCATAATGACAAAGCAAAAACAGGTTTTTAGACATTTTAGCAAATTTATAAAAATAAAAAACAAAGACATTTACATAAGTATTCAGACCCTTTACTCTGCACTTTGTTGAAGCACCTTTGGCAGCAATTACAGCCTTGAGTCTTCTTGGGTATGACGCTACAAGCTTGGCTGTCACAACTTCCTCCGAAGCGGCCTCCCCTCCTTGTTCAGGCAGGCTTCGGCGTTCGTCGTCACTGGCCTACTAGCCACTGCCGCTCCATATCTCATCATTCCATTTGTCTTGTCTTGTCTATTACACACACCTGGTTCATATCCCCTCATTAGTACATGTATGTGTTCCCTCTGCCCCCCTTGTCCTTGTGGGTGATTGTTCTTTGTGAGTTGAGTGTAGCGCGGTTGAGCTACCCGTACCTTGTATTTCCGGGGATATTGTTCCCCGTGTGCCTGTATTTTGTTGACGCTATCCAGTGTAACTGTGTCCTATGGAATGAACTCTATTCGGTGATTTACCCTCCTGCGCCTGACTCCTTCAAATCACATTCTCACAGAATCACCCAACTGCACTATGGAGTCAGCGGGAGAGGAGCGCATGCCTGGAGTCGTGGCACGGGTCCAGGAGCATTCCACGATGCTGGCCAGCTTGGGGGCAGTGATGGATCGGGTTCTTCAGGTCGTCCAACGCCTGGAGAGGAGAGGACCCGATCTGTCGAGACCAGCTGGCCAACCGGATCCAGCCACCCACACCCCAGCTCCCAGAGGGATCCAGATATCCCGACCACGGGAGTTCGACGGGACGGCGGCACTCTGCCAAGGATTCCTCCTCCAACTGGAGCCCCATCGGAGCAGGAGGAGGTGTCCGCCCTCGTCTCGTGCCTCTCGGGGAAAGCCCTGGAGTGGGCCAACGCGGTGTGGAACGAAGGAGGAGCCGCGTTGGAGAACTACGGGGAGTTCGCTCGCCTCTTTCGGGCGGTCTTCGATCACCCGCCCGATGGTCGAGAGGCGGGCGAGTGGCTGGGCCACCTGAGGCAGGGGACGAGGACCGCGCAGGACTTCGCTTTAGAGTTTCGGACTCTGGCAGCGGGGTCCGGGTGGAACGAGCGGGCCCTTATCGACCATTTCAGGTGCCATCTGCGGGAGGACGTCCGACGGGAGCTAGCTTGCCGGGACACCATGTTGTCTTTCAGGCAACTGGTGGACATGGCCATCCGTTTGGACAACCTGCTGGCAGCCAGATGATGTCCTGGAAGGGGTCTGCTCGTTCCCACCCCGGCCGACTCGGATCCTGAGCTTATGGAGCTGGGTGGAGCCGCCATCCGAGAGAGCGGAGGACGACAGCGACAGTACACCACATGGAGTCGTCAACGCTCTTTTGAGTCTGGAGGCGGCAGGCGGGGCACTCTCGCATCACCCCAGGTATCGAACACCCACACTCGTTCAGAGCCCTCTGCTGCACACTGTACCCTACCCATCTACTTTTCCGATCAAAGGGTAGTTCCCCAGTGTAAGGCGCTAGTCGATTCAGGAGCAGCTGGGAACTTTACGGACAGGGCATTCTCACGCCGTCTAGGTATTTCATTGGTTCCCCTATCCATTCCACTCCCCATCAGATCACTTGATAGTCGACCATTAGGGTCCGGGTTTGTTCAGGAAGTTACTGCACCAGTCACAATGATTACCCAGGAGACTCATTGTGAGCAGATCAAATTTTTTATTATGGTGGTATTAGGTATCCATTGGTTAGCACTCCACAACCCCACCTTCTCATGGCCGCAGAGGGTTTTCACGGGGTGGTCGCGAGAGTGTCAGGGTAGGTGTCTAGGTGTTTCCGTTGGTGCAACCACGGTGGAAAGTCCAGACAGTACCTCCACCGTGCGCATTCCCCCCGAATACCTCGATTTGGCGCACGCGTTTTCAAAGACGCAGGCTACTAAGTTACCACCTCATCGGGCGGGGGATTGCGCGATAAACCTCCGGGTAGACGCTGTACCTCCCAGGAGTTATGTGTACCCCCTGTCGCAGGCTGAAACGGCGGCTATGGAAACATACGTCACCGAGTGCATGCGCCAGGGGTATATACGTCCCTCCACTTCACCCGCCTCCTCGAGTTTCTTCTTTGTGAAGAAGAAAGACGGCGGTCAGCACCCTTGCATTGATTATTGACCACTGAACAAGGAGATGATCAGGTTTAGTTATCCTCTCCCCCTCATTCCGTCAGTGATCGAGTCAATGCATGGGGCGCGCTTTTCACCAAATTAGATCTCA
The DNA here is from genome assembly GCF_964263955.1 of Coregonus lavaretus. NCBI lineage: Eukaryota > Metazoa > Chordata > Actinopteri > Salmoniformes > Salmonidae > Coregonus > Coregonus lavaretus. The sequence continues at coordinate 76,389 of NW_028156379.1, forward strand.
GGAGTGCGTACAACCTGGTGCGTGTTCAGGAGGGGGATGAGTGGAAGACAGCATTCAGCACAACCACGGGGCATTATGAATACCTGGTGATGCCCTACGGTTTGATGAATGCTCCATCCGTCTTCCAATCTTTTGTGAACGCGGTGTTTCGGGACATGCTTGGTTGCGGTGTAGTGGTCTACATCGATGACATCCTGGTGTATTCCGCTACGCGCGCCGAGCATGTGTCCCTGGTTCGCAAAGTGCTGGCCCGACTGTTGGAAAATGACCTTTATGCCAAGGCAGAGAAGTGTATGTTTTTCCAGCAGTCCGTCTCCTTCCTCGGATACCGCATTACCACCTCAGGGGTGTAGATGGAGGGGGATCGCATTTCAGCCATGCGTAATTGGCCGACTCTCACCACGGTTAAGGAGGTGCAGCGATTTCTGGGCTTTGCCAACTACTAACGGAGGTTTATCCGGGGCTTTGGCAAGGTCACAGCTCCCATTACATCTCTGTTGAAGGGTGGGCTGTCCCGGCTCCGCTGGTCTGCTGAGGCTGACCTGGCCTTCAGGAAACACAGGGGTCTGTTCACCTCAGCCCGGTACTGGTCCACCCCGATCCATCACTACCGTTCGTAGTGGAGGTGGATGCGTCCGAGGTAGGGATAGGCGCTGTCCTATCTCAACGCTCGGGCACGCCACCAAAGCTCCGCCCCTGTGCCTTCTTCTCTAAGAAGCTCAGCCCGGCGGAGCAGAACTACGACGTTGGTGATCGGGAGCTGTTGGCTGTTGTCCGAGCTTTGACCGTGTGGAGGCATTGGCTTGAGGGGGCGAAACACCCTTTCCTCGTCTTGACGGACCACCGTAACCTGGAGTACATCCGGGCAGCGAGGAGGCTGAATCCTCACCAGGCCAGGTGGGCCCTATTCTTCAACCGGTTCGATTTTACACTGTCATACATCCCGGGTACGAAGAACGTGAAGGCAGACGCATTGTCACGGCTGTATGACACAGAGGAGAGGCCCAGAGACAACACCCCCATACTCCCGGCTTCCTGCATTGTGGCGCCGGTAGTATGTGAGATGGACGCGGATATAGAGCAGGCATTACGCACTGATCCATATCCACCTCAGTGTCCAGCTGGGCTGCGGTACGTGCCTGCTCTTATCTGTGATAGTGTGATCTACTGGGCACACACGTCACCCTCCTCTGGTCACCCAGGTATCGGTCGTACAGTGCGCTGCCTGACCGGAAAGTACTGGTGGCCTACCTTGGCTAAGGACGTGAGGGTATATGTCTCCTCCTGCTCGGTGTGCGCCCAGAGTAAGGCACCTAGGCACCTCCCAGTGGGTAAGTTACAACCTTTACCAATTCCACAACGACCATGGTCTCATCTAAGTGTTGATTTCCTGACTGATCTTCCCCTCTCCCAAGGTAACACCACCATCGTTGTTGACCGCTTTTCCAAGGACTGCCACCTCCTTCCTCTGTCGAGGTTCCCAGTTCACATAAAAGGTCTGGAAGGCGTTCATGGACGTGACTATAGTCTCGGTCAGCCTGACCTCTGGGTTTCACCCAGAATCTAAAGGGCAGGTGGAACGGGTAAATTAGGATGTGGGTAGGTTCCTGCGGTCCTACTGCCAGGACCGGCCGGGGGAGTGGTTGGTGTTCTTGCCATGGGCCGAATATGCCCAGAACCCACTCCGGCACTCCTCCACTAACCTAACGCCATTTCAATGTGTGTTGGGTTACCAACCGGTTCTGGCACCGTGGCACCAGAGCCAGATCGAGGCTCCTGCGGTGGATGACTGGTTTCGGCGCGCGGAGGAGACGTGGGACGCTGCCCACGTCCACCTCCAACGCGCTGTGCTTCGTCAGAAGGCCAACGCTGACCGCCACCTCAGTGGTTTGTGGGGCCGTTTAAAGTCCTGAGGAGAATCAACGAGGCCACCTATAGGTTATTACTTACCCCCGATTACCGTATTAACCCTTCGTTTCATGTGTCTCTCCTCAGGCCGGTGGTGGCTGGTCCGCTCTAGGAGTCTGAGGTGCGGAAGGTCCCTCCACCTCCTCTGGACATCGAGGGGGCCCCGGCGTACTCCGTCCGTTCCATCCTGGATTTGAGGCGTCGGGTGGGGGGCCATCAGTACCTCGTTGAGTGGGAGGGGTACGGTCCGGAGGAACGGTGCTGGGTCCCGGTGAGGGATATCCTCGATCCCTCCCTGTTGCGAGATTTCCACCGTCGCCATCTGGCTCGCCCTGCTCCACGTCCTCCTGGCCGTCCCTGAGGCCGGGGTCAGCGCGCTGCTGGAGCTGCGCGTCAAGAGGGGGGGCGGTACTGTCACGTCTTCCTCCGAAGCTGCCTCCCCTCCTTGTTCGGGCAGGCTTCGGCGTTCATCGTCACCGGCCTACTAGCCATTGCCGCTCCATATCTCATCATTCCATTTGTCTTGTCTTGTCAATTACACACCTGGTTCACCCCTCATTAGTACATGTATAAGTGTTCCCTCTGCCCTCCTTGTCCTTGTGGGTGATTGTTATTTGTGTGTTGAGTGTAGCTCGGTTGAGCTACCCGTACCTTGTAGTTTATTTCCGGGGATATTGTTCCCCGCGTACCTGTATTTTGTTGACGCTATCCAGCGTAACTGTGTCCTACGGAATAAACTCTGTATTCAGTGATTTACCCTCCTGCGCCTGACTCCTTCAAATCACATTCTCACATTGGCACACCTGTATTTGGAGAGTTTCTCCCATTCTTCTCTGCAGATCCTCTCAAGCTCTGTCAGGTTGAAGCAGGTTTTAATCAAAGAGCTCTCTGTACTTTGCACCATTCATCTTTCACTTGATCCTGACTAGTCTCCCAGTCCCTGCCGCTGAAAAACATCCCCACAGTATGATGCTGTCACCACCATGCTTCACCGTAGGGATGGTGCAAGGTTTCCTCCAGACATTACGCTTGGCATTCAGGCCAAAGAGTTCAATCTTGATTTCATCAGACCAGAGAATCTTGTTTCTCATGGTGTGAGAGTCCTTTGGGTGCCTTTTGGCAAACTCCAAGCGGGCTGTCATGTGCCTTTTACTAAGGAGTGGCTTCTGTCTGGCCACTCTACCATAAAGGCCTGATTGGTTGAGTGCTGCAGAAATGGTTTTCTTTCTGGAAGGTTGTCCCATCTCCAAAGATGTGACCATCGGGTTCATGGTCACCTCCCTGACCAAGGCCCTTCTCCCCCGATTGCTCAGTTTGGCCGGGCGGCCAGCTCTAGGAAGAGTCTTGGTGGTTCCAAACTTCTTCCATTTAAGAATGATGGAGGCCACTGTGTTCTTGGAGACCTTCAATGCTGCAGAAATTTTTTGGTACCCTTCCCCAGATCTGTGCCTCGACACAATCCTGTCTCGGAGCTCTATGGACAATTCCTTTGATCTCATGGCTTGGTTTTTGCTCTGACATGCACTGTCAACTGTGGGACCTTATATAGACAGGTGTGTGCCTTTCCAAATCATCAACTGAATTTACCACAGGTGGACTCCAATCAAGTTGTAGAAACATCTCAAGGATGATCAATGTAAACAGGATGCACCTGAGCTCAATTTCAAGTCTCATAGCAAAAGGTCTGAATACTTATGTAAATACAGTATTTCTGTTTTTTTATTTTAAATACATTTGCAACAACTTCTAGAAATCTGTTTTTGCTTTGTCATTTTGGGGTATTGTGTGTAGATTGATGAGGAATTTTTTTTTATTTAATCCAATTTAGAATAAGGCTGTAATGTAACAAAATGTCTGAATACTTTCCAAATGCACTGTATATATAGATGTTTTTTTCTTCTCTAAATAAGCTTTGTTGTACAATTAAAGGTCCTATACACTGCATTTCAGTCAGCAATAATCTAATGAATTCAGGGCTTGTGAAATTATACATAGGCTAAATATAAGCCTTGCACAACCATAAGACTAATAATTTAATTATTTTATCAAAATAGTTTAACATGCTTTTTTTGCAATAATCACTAATCTGTCTTTCAAGTCTGTCTATGAAAATGCCATTTTTGTTAACATTTTTATCAGAACCATGCATAATCCACATTCACTAATAATTACTAACTTCTTGTAGCAGGCATTATAGAAAATTAAACAATCTCTCAAACATAAGCCCAGGTGTTAGTGAGTAGCTAGCTAATCTTTATATTTCAAGTTTAGCCAACTTGGATTTATTTGCTAGGTAACAAGGTAGAACAGTTGAATTGTTATGAACACACCCTTCTGTCCGTCTCCAACTGTTTGAACAGCATGCTAGCCTGTCCACTTTGTTCAGATGTTGAAATCAAGTTGCCTACCTTATTTCTCAGAATGAAAACCAGTTGCCAATTCCTTATATAATTATGTTTTATGCTTATTGCACATTAATAAAACACACACTAGACAGCTAGTATAACAATCTGTGGCTAAAATGCTGCTAGCGGTAAGTACCGCAAGGGCTCGCACAACAAACTCAGCATAGACTTTCCACATTCAATGTTCATTGATACTCCCCTTTTAGTAGTGTCTGCTCTGCTAGCAATTTGAGGAGTTGAGACATAAAAAGGGTATCGTTAGATAGGTTAACTTATCCTCTATTACAGTAAAATAAAGTCTCAATGTGTTTCTGTGTTTATATGACCAATTCTGTTGGACCAAACCTCAAATGCAAATATCGAGTTGAAACCAGTTGTCAGAGAGGAAGGAGTGATCTCTCATCTTTGTTGTGGCAGGGGGAGGGGCTTGGTGTGTGTGTAAATGGGAAGGTCGACACAGCCAGAGAAGAGGCGAAGCGAGAGGTTTCACTCTCGACAAAATCTGTCCAAAATAACCCCATTGTGTTTCTATGGGAATATTTTGGACCTAAACTTGTTGCTTGCCTTCCCGCCTTTAGGACAACGACCCATTGTTAGGGCAGAGACATGAGCATCTTGTCATTATATTCAGATCTCTGACACAGCACAGAAGGAGTGAAAGGAGACGAGACAACATGAGAACAATAGACCTAAACACTCATAAAAACGAAAAAGATTCTTGCGATACAGGCATTTGTAATATCGTGCAAAAACATACATTCTAATTAATCGAATTTGATATATCGCCTAGCCCTAATTGACGGGAGCCTAGTATTTTTTATTTGAGAAGTGCAATGCGTAAAGGCCTATACTAGTTGAACCCAATTACAACAATGTTGACTATAAACACTCCAAACATATTAAACAAACACTGGATGTTCTTTTTTTACTGTTAGTATCACTCGTTACTGTAGCCTATACTATTTAATCAACTTTAGTATCAATCCACATTGGACTAGGACAGAATAGTCTGTGCCCCCAGCCAAATTAGACCATCAATAACCTACAGAACTTGAGACAAACACATGCAGTATTAAGCCATGGAATGTCTTGATTGGCCAGTGAGTGGCCAAGCCCTCTTCACACCTACAACTTGTTTATTCATCAACACCCAGCCCTTTCGCACCACCGCCAGCTATTGCCCTCATAATAATGGCTGTGAAAATAGCAAAACTATTTCTGACACCCCTTGACCTATAGCGATACCGCCAGCGCTTAGATTTACCATTGCATTAGATTTGTTAAAATAGAGCCCTTAGACTCTCTGAATTCACATTGTTTGATGGTAGAACTACACTTTGGGAAACAGTAGATAAATGTCTCACACGTCTAATTCCTAAATTTAAATAAGGTCCAGACAGATGGGCGGATCTATATTAAAGACATGCCTAAGTCTTATAGCGCATAATGTTTTTAATAACATTTAAACTATACCACTAGCAGCTATGTTCTGGCTCTAACAGCCATTCGCTGCTGAACCATAGAGCTGGTTGAACCTGGGCCAGCTCACTGCATTAGACTGGCTTATAGCACTCATCCTGGGTACATACAGCCCAGCCCATCTTCTGCCGGTCTTGTTTAAAAAGCTGGGAAGAAGATATTAGGGAAAATTAGGCCTATTTCATTCCACTGTTTGTGGTGTTTCCCACACACAAAGTGTCACAAATAACAAAAATGTGATCTCAAAATGTCAATTACAGCATTTTAAATTGGATTCTACCATAACATTAGAGATTCTCTAAGAAAATTGCTGTATTTATCCCTATGGAATTGTACATGTGTTCATACACTCTAAATATAATACATAATCAATGAATGAAAAGGGTGCATCAGTTACATCCATACCTCACACCCAACACCCAAACCAGCAGATGGCTATCACAAGTATTTCTAGGGAGGTGTAGCAATTAGAATAATAGCCAAACTTTGGCTTCAACGTGTACCTCCTCAGCTCTCGTGGCTCTCAGGGTTTTTGTGAGAGCAGTATGAGCCAATCAGAGAGGCCGGAATCGGAGCGTTGAGCTGCTCGTAGGGTGGAATTTACCCTGTAGAGCCAACACAACCCAGCAGCTCTAGGGTATCGGAGATGAAAAGGACTGCGCTTTGAACAAAGGGAAGGGAGATGGCTCCTCAGATCTCCTCTGGTCCAGGAGAATAGGATCTCTCTCTCTCTCTCTCTCTCTCTCTCTCTCTCTCTCTCTCTCTCTCTCTCTCTCTCTCTCTCTCTCTCGCTCTCTCTCTCTCTCTCTCTCTCTCTCTCTCTCTCTCTCTCTCTCTCACAACAGAGTGAGGAGATGCAAACATCTCAATGCCTGGAGATACATCTCTGGATGTCTGTGAGTAGCGGTGAACAGAGCTACAGTCACCAATGACTGTATTTCAGGCGATCCTGTGGACTGTTTCGCTCATCACACCACTACATGTGTGTATAGGGCTCTAGCTTTTGTAATGGTTAAGGCTTTGGTCAATATCATCTCAGGTGGTGTACATATCCACCATCCCACTGTCTGTCCTCTCCAACTTGCTTTCTTGAACTCAGTAGTGACTGTTCTGAGAACAACAGAGGCTGCCGAGGGCAGAATGATTCACACCTTGAATTGGAGGTATTCACAGATGAAATCAGACAAATTCCCAGTGCTGCAACATGCCTTCTCTCTCCCACCTCTTATCTATTCTCCTACAGTCCACTCCTATCGTGGACGTGACTGACACACAGTCAAATATAAAGAAATTAGACAAATCAGGAGATATGAGCAACTGTTTCAGAAAGGTGTTTTCCTCTCCTTGTTACTGCAGTTCATTTTCTGGCCTTTTCAATCAACACCTTGTATATCAGATGTATTTCACACTCACACTTTGTCACTTTCAGCTGGAAACATAACGATGACACAACCAAGCAGAAAAGCAACAGAATGATGGCTTGTCATGGGGCCTCTACAGAACACTGCCACATGCCCTCTGGCTTGGTCCTTATTTGCCTCAAAGATACATTCCACAAATATTTGAACATTAACCCACACTGTCTAGACACGCCTCATGGTATCATCCCAATTATTTGTACAAAACGCTAGGGCACCTGGGTAAGCAGGGGTGCCTATCATGTTATATTCTGCAATGTTCTATTCTCCAGCCACATCTTACCGATTTTCATCTACAATGTTACTCCCCCAAATGGAGGAAGGAACACAACTAACACATAAAATAAATGCAATTATACACAATTATAAAAACAGCAAGATCAATAGCTAATTACAAGGACTTTATCTCGACTGAGGTCTCTCAGTTCAGCGGATGGGAGGTGTGAAGATGGCTAACAGGCACTATTTCCTCCTCTGTGAGGGGGGAGAGAGAAGGGGGGTGAGAGGTGGAAGGAGGGGCAGAGAAGGGGGAGTGGAGGCCCATGAAGGGAGTATAAGGTTCAGGGTAAAGGGAGTAATTGATTTCTACTTGTTAAAGGTGCCGGTTCCAGTGATTAAACACAGGGCCATTTCACACTCAACAAAAATGCGCTATGTTCCTCTTAACAGAGTTCAGGCCATTGCCACTGCAACACTACTGAGCCCACACTGAGACTGACGACATACATGCTACTGTCTCTAGGCTTACCACACAGTGTGGGCTGATGAAAAAAACACTTGCTTATTAGGATGATAAAAACACACAGGGCCAGCATGAAATTGCTTTCTAATAAAAAAAAGACTTTAGTACAAATACTGTATACCATTTCACATGGTCGTCACAGTGGGAGTATACTTGAAAGAGATCAGACAGGAAGGCGACATCTCACTCAGCCTTTCCATTCTGGGCCACTTCTGTCCTGCATTTCAAAGTGTTCCATTTGGATAGGGTGATGCGTCATAAGGGTTGAACAAGACAATGTACTCAGCGCTGCAGAAACGAAGAGCTTTCAAGAGGAGGGTGGATGAATAAAATATTCACACAATGATTTGAGAAACACTTTCTGTCAACGTTATTAACAAGAATGACATTTTACATCGCATAATCTCTCTCCGCATCGCACCTTCAGTTAACTCTTAAATGTAATGGCAAAATATAGATTTACGCCTTAGTAGACACACCCCAAAATAGTGTTAATTTTGTTACTAGATTAGATTAAGTCTAGTCTTATTAATTTTGACTAAAATATCATGACTAAAATATCATTGTCTTAGTCACATTTTTCTCATTTGCATAATGATTTAGTCTAGTTAACTTAAAAATGATGAAAACAGTGGGCCATTTTAGTCAACTAAATGCCCTTTCATTTTAGTCACATCACATTTGTATTGCCTCATTACCCTAAAGTAAACATAAATGACTGACTTCCATGTGCACAAACATACATAGCCTTGTCTTACACCATATTCTTCTGCATAACATCCTATTCTCTTCCCAAAAGCAGAAATATGACAAACATATATAAGAAATATATAAGAATTATCTGGTCAAGTAAATTCCTAATTCAGCTTGCATAGACATTGCATATTGCATACAAAACAAAGATAGAGAAAGAGAGAGAGACAGACAGACAGACAGACAGAAAGAGAGAGAAGCACAATCACCATATGGTGCTGCAAAGTATTGGCAAAGTAGTATGGATTTGCACCTCCGTCCCTCGGTCGCGTCATTGCTAATGTTATCAACGTTCCACAGACAACGCAGCCATATTGATGTCCAAAAGTAGAACGGGGGCTAATGACTGAACAGGAGCTAATGACTGTTTCACCTAGTGATGTAGTCGAGTTACCATACCTCAAGTCCGAATCAAGTCCCAACTAACTCCCCTGTGCTCGAGTCCAAGTCCGAGTCACCAATGTGCGAGTCATGAGTCGAGTCACAAGTCCCTATGGCTGAAGTCCGAGTCCCAGTGCTCGAGTCCAGGTCCAAGTGCACAAGTCTGAGTCACAGGGTCCACATTAACTCAAAATACAATTATTTACCCAGTCAGATATATGCAAAATGTTATTGAACGTTGCAGATAGAAATGCCATGAATAGAGCCAACGTTATTCCTTATTCAACATGTCAAAGAGGCATGTTTGTTCTACATAGCATATTTCTATCTGAACATTCCAAAACGTTGCGTCCTGCTGAATGCGCCCCAGGTTGTTAGCTAGTCTAGTTTTAGAGCGGCCCGCGAAATGCTTTATGAATGTAAAATGCGGCACCAATGCACGATAGAAATAGAAAAACGTAGCGTCGGTATTATGGGTCATATCTTTTGAACTGTAATCTCTCATGCCGTTTTCACTGAGGAAAAGAGGGAAACTTGACTACATTGGCTACATAACCTAGCTATGAAATGAAGTATGGAAAGTGGGAGGGTTGAGCGAGACTACTACTATTGTTTTTCATTTCGTAAAGCAGTTTGTGTTTATTAACCAGGAAAAGGGTAGATAACTAGAAGTCTGGCCGTGACTAGTTAGAGGGAAGCAAGAGAGTCACCTGCACGATATGTATAATCGGAGGCGGAGCTGGTGCGAAGCCTGTTTGCCCACACTCCTCGCTTGCTCCTCGGCAGCTCACCAGCTGATGTAGGCTGTGTGTGCTGGGTGTGGGGCGTCCTCCCCACTGCTGAACAGAACTGCTCTGCTAATATTAATTGTGCTTATCACCGAAAAGCGCTCACTCTCTCCCAAAACTATTTTCCAGTCCATTTAGTAGTCAGATTTTAGTCAGAGATAATTTAGTCTCATCTCGTTTTAGTCAACTGAAATGAAAAATAATTCTTGTTTAGTTATAGTTTTTTCTGGGTCTATTTAGTCAGTTATAGTCTCGTCAATTGCCACTGAAAAATAGGTGTTTGACGAATATTTGAGTCACTCTTTATGTTGACGAAATTAACACAGCCCAAAAGTAATAATTTATATTCCAAGAAAGATTAAAATCCCACCTTTCTTGTAGTTTTTTAAAATAAATTGCTGAGGTGTACTCACTTTTGAGAACACAACCTCAAGTACAGTGCCTTGCAAAAGTATTCATCCCCCTTGGAGTTTTTCCTCTTTTGTTGCATTACAACATGTCATTTAAATTGATTTTTATTTGGATTTCATGTAATGGACATACACAAAATAGTCCACATTGGTGAAATGAAAAAAATTACTTGTTTCAAAAAATGCTTAAAAATAAATAACGAAAAATTGGTGGGTGCATATGTATTCACCCCCTTTGCTATGAAGCCCCTAAATAAGATATGGTGCAACCAATTACCTTCAGAAGTCACATAATTAGTTAAATAAAGTCCACCTGTGTGCAATTTAAGTGTCACATGATCTGTCACATGATCTCAGTATATATACACACCTGTTCTGAAAGGCCCCAGAGTCTGCAACACCACTAAGCAAGGGGCACCACCAAGCAAGCGGCACCATGAAGACCAAGGAGCTCTCCAAACAGGTTAGGGACAAAGTTGTGGAAAAGTACAGATCAGGGTTGGGTTATTAAAAAAATATCTGAAACTTTGAACATCCCACGGAGCACCATTAAATCCATTATAAAAAAAATGGAAAGAATATGAACAAACCTGCCAAGAGAGGGCCGCCCACCAAAACTCAAGGACCAGGTAAGGAGGGCATTAATCAGAGAGGCAACAAAGAGACCAAAGATAACCCTGAGCTCCACAGCAGAGATTGAAGTATCTGTCCATAGGACCACTTTAAGCCGTACACTCCAAAGAGCTGGGCTTTACGGAAGAGTGGCCAGAAAAAAGCCATTGCTTAAAGAAAAAAATAAGCAAACACATTTGGTGTTCGCCAAAAGGCATGTGGGAGACTCCCCAAACATATGGAAGAAGGTACTCTGGTCAGATGAGACTAAAATTGAGCTTTTTGGCCATCAAGAAAAACGCTATGTCTGGCGCAAACCCAACACCTTTCATTACCCCGAGAACACCATCCCCACAGTGAAGCATGGTGGTGGCAGCATCATGCTGTGGGGATGTTTGTCATCGGCAGGGACTGGGAAACTGGTCAGAATTGAAGGAATGATGGATGGCGCTAAATACAGGGAAACATGTTTCAGTCTTCCAGAGATTTGAGACTGGGACGGAGGTTCACCTTCCAGCAGGACAATGACCCTAAGCATACTGCTAAAGCAACACTTGAGTGGTTTAAAGGGAAACATTTAAATGTCTTGGAATGGCCTAGTCAAAGACCAGACCTCAATCAAATTGAGAATCTGTGGTATTACTTAAAGATTGTTGTACACCAGCGGAACCCATCCAACTTGAAGGAGCTGGAGCAGTTTTGCCTTGAAGAATGGGCAAAAATCCCAGTGGCTAGATGTGCCAAGCTTATAGAGACATACCCCAAGAGACTTGCAGCTGTAATTGCTGCAAAAGGTGGCTCTACAAAGTATTGACTTTGGGGGGGTTACGCACGCTCAAGTTTTCTGTTTTTTTGTCTTATTTCTTGTTTGTTTCACACACAAAAAATATTTTGCATCTTCAAAGTGGTAGGCATGTTGTGTCAATCAAATGATAACCCCCCCCAAAAAATCAATTTTAATTCCAGGTTGTAAGGCAACAAAATAGGAAAAATGCCAAGGGGGGTGAATACTTTCGCAAGCCACTGTACATATTTGTACAAATATGATGAAAATACAAAAAATATTGAATATCATATATGATGTAGTTCCTATTCAACAAAAGACTCGTTTTTATAATTGAGGAGGTTCTTAGCTTTCCAGCGCTATGTTGCACGTGAGGGTGTGATGTGTCCATCCACTACAAATTGACGGAGAGTCTGACCAGCGAATGAAGGTGTAGGTGGGACTTCCCAGCCTCCAATGACTGTGGATATGCAACCCAATACCGCAGTGTCTTCTGAGACTAACTCAATGCAAGCTGGCAAGCGGGGCTCTCAGCCAAAACTGTCACGAAGCGAATTGGCTTAACAGAAGCTGATTTATAAGTGAATTACCTTGATAAAACAATTAAATTATAACCGAAATCTGGGAGTTTACATCAGCGAGATTAATGGAAATTGTCAATACTAATTTAAATATAAAACCTTTCTAAGGAGGGTGAGTAACACTTGTACACAAAGATCTTTCCATCTCTGCTAGGCTACATCTCAAGGTAACACACCTTCTTATTCAATAATCACTTTGCAATATTTAAATCAATGTGCAATATTTTCAATCCATTTTAAACTTTGAATGTATTGCTTGATATTGCAAGCTCATTTGCTAACAATAAGCACAAAGTCTCCTTTCAGTTGTGTGTAACTAACAGCTGCTGGTTTTGCTGTTTGTTGTTGTTTTGAATAAATGCTAACAATTATTTTAAACCACCCTAGATCAAAGCAGAGCAAAATTGAAACTTTTTATCTCCAAACAAGTGTTTGATGATACTTTGTACTGTATTCTGGGGGACACAGCCTGACTCTGAGATTGACAGGGGCTGCACATGCACTTAGTTTGATCCCATGAGGCAGCACATTTTATTTTATTTTATCCAGAATATCTAAGCACAAACATATTCTATTATGGCAAACCAGCCAGTAGGTGGATGCCATTACACTTGTCGTATGTGTTCTTGTGTATTTTCTTGTCAGGTTGTTTACTCCATAATAAAATACAATAACTCTTATACTCATTAGATAAAAAGGTATGAGCTATGAAATCTTGGAAAATTAAAAAAAAAATGGTTAGAAAACTCCCACACGTACCATAATCGATAGAGCCCTCCTTATGGAGCCACTCTAATACATAGCAACAGCCGTTAGTGAAACAGAAAGCAAATACATCTATCGACATCAGGTAAGGCTGGAGTGAGACAATGTCTGCTTGCTAGATGTTCTCTCTAGCTCTGCTACAGCTCTGCTGCTGTGGCATTTGCAGGGCCTTAATGAAAGGCAGTAGTAGTGTGGAGTTGTGGAGGCCTGTTCGTGCTACATTACTCAGACAGAACCTCACCTGCTGCTACTTCCACCTTTCACTGCCTGGTGAGAAGGGAGGAGAACGAAAGGCACAGGCCCCCTCGCAACTCCCGAAGGCTCCAGCCTTGCTAATATCAAGTTGGCTGGATGTCCTTTGGGTGGTGGACAATTCTTGATACACACAGGAAACTGTGGAGCGTGAATAACCCAGCAGCGTTGCAGTTCTTGACACAAAACTTTTTTCATTAATATAATAATAATATGCCATTTAGCAGACACTTTTATCCAAAGCGACTTACAGTCATGTGTGCATACATTTTTATTCACCCTCTGAATGGCACACATACACAATCCATGTCTCAATTGTCTCAAGGCTTAAAAATCCTTCTATAACATGTCTCGTCCCCTTCATCTACACTGATTGAAGTGGATTTAACAAGTGACATCAATAAGGGATCATAGCTTCACCTGGATTCACCTGGTCAGTCTATGTCTTGGAAAGAGCAGCTGTTCTTAATGTTTTGTACACTCAGTGTATATTCCCCCACTCAAAAATACAGCCAAAAGTTAGTTGAACTTCCAATGTGTTATCACTATGCTTTCAAACATCTAAAAGTAAAACCAAATTCCAATGGAAATACATTAATGTGTTATCACTGCGCTTCATCTAATAACAGAACCAAATGACCTGGATTGTAGTTGAGATTACATTAAAAGTACACGGTGCAAGTGATCAATGTCGTTCGAGATTCTGTGAAGATTATTACAGCAATTGTGAAGATCTCCACAGACCTGTGACGACGTATGAATGCTATCTTGAACATGCACGGTTTATGTGATTACATAAGAAGAAATGTATACAGTGGCTTGCGAAAGTATTCACCCCCCTTGGCATTTTTCCTATTTTGTTGCCTTACAACCTGGAATTAAAATGTATCATTTGATTGACACAACATGCCTACCACTTTGAAGATGCAAAATATATTTTTTTGTAAAAACAAACGAGAAATAAGACAAAAAAACAGAAAACTTGAAGTTGGATGGGTTCCACTGGTGTACAGCAATCTTTAAATCATACCACAGATTCTTAATTGGATTGAGGTCTGGTCTTTGACTAGGCCATTCCAAGAAATGTAAATGTTTCCCCTTAAACCACTTGAGTGTTGCTTTAGCAGTATGCGTAGGATCATTGTCCTGCTGGAAGGTGAACCTCTGTCCCAGTCTCAAATCTCTGGAAGACTGAAACAGGTTTCCCTCAAGAATTTCCCTGTATTTAGCGCCATCCATCATTCCTTCAATTCTGACCAGCTTCCCAGTTCCTGCCGATGAAAAACATCCCCACAGCATGATCCTGCCACCACCATGCTTCACTGTGGGGATGATGTTCTAGGGGTGATGAGAGGTGTTGGGTTTGCGCCAGACATAGTGTTTTCCTTGATGGCCAAAAAGCTCAATTTTAGTCTCATCTGACCAGAGTACCTTCTTCCATATGTTTGGGGAGTCTCCCACATGCCTTTTGGCGAACACCAAATGTGTTTGCTTATTTTTTTCTTAAAGCAATGGTTTTTTTCTGGCCACTCTTCCATAAAGCCCAGCTCTGTGGAGTGTACGGCCTAAAGTGGTCCTATGGACACATACTCCAATCTCCACTGTGGAGCTTTGCAGCTCCTTCAGGGTTATCTTTGGTCTCTTTGTTGCCTCTCTGATTAATGCCCTCCTTACCTGGTCCTTGAGTTTTGGTGGGCGGCCCTCTCTTGGCAGGTTTGTTGTGTTACCATATTCTTTCCATTTTTTAATAATGGATTTAATGGTGCTCCGTGGGATGTTCAAAGTTTCGGATATTTTTTTATAACCCAACCCTGATCTGTACTTCTCCACAACTTTGTCCCTGACCTGTTTGGAGAGCTCCTTGGTCTTCATGGTGCCACTTGCTTGGTGGTGCCTTTTGCTTAGTGGTGTTGCAGACTCTGGGGCCTTTCAGAACAGGTGTGTATATATACTGAGATCATGTGACAGATCATGTGACACTTAGATTGCACACAGGTGAACTTTATTTAACAAATTATGTGACTTCTGAAGGTAATTGGTTGCACCATATCTTATTTAGGGGCTTCATAGCAAAGGGGGTGAATACATATGCATGCACCACTTTTCTGTTATTAATTTTTTTGCATTTTTTGACACAAGTTATTTTTTTGCATTTCACTTCACCAATGTGGACTATTTTGTGTATGTCCATTACATGAAATCCAAATGAAAATCAATTTAAATTACAGATTGTAATGCAACGAAATAGGAAAAAAGCCAAGGGGGATGAATACTTTTGCAAGGCACTATAGTTACAATCATCTCAAAATGTGGCCATGGATGTGTTACTCATTTTAGGGTTGGATGTTACATTAGTTTGTAAGATAGCTTTAACTTTAGGCTATTTACAGTATTATAAAATTAATATTTAATTGTGTTTGGTTGACAATGCAACCACATATCAACATTTAAAGGGGATGTGTCTACTGCTTGGATTGTTCCATCTGAGGCACTGGTTTAATCCCATTACTTATCATTTATTTTTGGTTGCGTTGGAGACATATATCCAACATATCATTTTATAACTTGTCGACAAGTCAACAGGCTATTTATTGTATTTCAAAAGTTATATTGATTTGTGTTTGGTTTTCAACTCAACCAAATATCAACATTTGATGCCACTGACTTTAAATCCAGTTGGTCTACAAATGAATAATTGATATGTTGGATTCACGTCTCCATCTCATGCAAAAATCTGTTAAAAAATAGGACTACAAAAATGTAATCTACCTTTAAATGCACTTTAAATAAAGTTTGATTTGACATAATCCTATACTTTAACTAAGATTTTTGGTTGAGATGGAGATGTGAATCGAACATATTAATTAGTAGACAAACTGGAATTAAAGCTAGACTAAGTCAGTGGCACAGATGGAACTATCCAAGCAGAAGATACATCTCCTTCAAATTTTGATATTTGGTTGCGTTGACAACTAAACACAATTCAGTATCACTAAATATCATTACATTCGAAATCAACCAGAGCTTGAAACCCTAGGGCAATTGTATTGTCTATTTTTAGTTGAATTCTGGGTTCAATTGAAACAATAGCTGTTGATGACTTTGGAAATACTATATAGGCCTAAATAGCATAATTGATGATATATGAGTGACGAAGTATGCTCACATTTCATTTGCTCTGTTAAACCTACCCTTTGGATTGACTTCGATAGCAATAGTGAATCTATTTAGTTATAAAGTGGAGATCTCTCAACAATCATTCTCACAATAGCATATTGGTAAAAGTCAGTGACAAATATCATAGCTAAACAGGGCTTGGATGGGAGATCGAAGGGTAACTGAAGATATATCAATTCTCCAGTAGGAGGTGCTGCCCAGCCTACAATGTTTTATTCTGATAGTGGATATAATAGATATAACGTGGAAGATATGACGTTGTTTTAAAGGTACAAATTCATCATATTTTATACAATGTTTGTCTATGTTGAAATTTGACAAATTACATTGAAACAACATTGATTCAACCAGTTTGTGCCCAGTGGGACAGTCTCCTATCTCATGCATGAATATGACACTGTTTTCCAAGAAAATAGCATTTAAGTGTTCATTTACCCATGAATGCCCTCTTGGCCTGGTGCCACTCACCAACTGGCACATGAGAGGAGGGATTAAGAAAATAATACTCTTGTGAGAAAAGAACTGGAGAAAGGAGAGGAGTAGTGCCCTTAGCTTTTCCTCTAAGAAGGTAGGGAGAAAGGAGAGGACATGTCCTTATCTTTCCTTCCTCATCAAATCGATAAGGACCAGATGCAACTCCTCTTCTTGCCCCAGCAGCTTATTTGCGTTTTAGACTAATTGCCACTATTCGCTCATCAATGTTCCTTGAGTTTGTTAATTACAGGGACAATTGGAAGCAATTGGCAAGCTCAATTATATAAACTGGTCAGGATCAGTCCTCAGTGGAGCAGGGAAGTAAGGAGGAAATGGAGAGAAGGATTGGAAAATTAGACAAGATGACAATGTCATGACATGTTCCTAAAACTGTCTTGATGATTCTATTTTCTGAATATTTCCTATAATGAGGTTGCTAGTAATTGATAGTCTGATTGTTTGATCACATGATTAACTGATTGATATGCACATCTGTATGACTGATTGAGGTTTATATCTTGTTCCAAAATGGGACTTCCAAAATGTAGCTCTTGCGTGCCAAGATGAGCAAGAGACAGGCATCAATCACGATGATGATGGGAATAGACGTATCCCCTCTGCTGCAAGGGCAATAGTAACAGGGGCCACTGCACACATCACACCACTGACACCACTCACATAGATCACACAGCTTACACACCCTACAGTACACCACTAATACAGTACACCACTCCAAACTCCATCCTCAACACTAGGCTCCCTCCCAAACACATGAAGACAACCGGACTGTCAGAAAGCCAGCGAGAATCCAGCCCAAGAGGACACATGCCACAAACCCTTTCAGTTAAATCTAGGCCCTACATGAGCCCGAGTGAGCTGCTACTGCTGTGAACAGTATGTACCTTCTTCATGGTGCTTCATGGTGCTGGTAGAAACTAGGCATAGTTCTCAGCTGCCTCTCTGTGACAGGCATCTCCAAGGAGCCTGAGGAATGCTTCTCTCTCTGACAAGCATTTTTCACACTAATGGCTGTACATTTATTTATAGAATGTGATTGCCTGAATGACTGATGTGATTGTTTTGTCTGTCTGCTACCCTGGTGCATGAGATAATTAAGACAGGAATTATACAATAAATATTTCCTCAGTAAGTAGGTAAACAAGTCGAAATTAAAGAGGGGAATCATTTCTCTGAAAGTTTTTTGTGACAGTTGGAGGTATCGAGGTAAGTCACCTTCGATGGTGGACTACTGGCATCCAGGCCATGAAATGTTTGATTTTGAGAGATTTGTTTTGGTTTTCTGTGTGTTCTTGTTTTCTCCATGCACTGATTGAAAGGTGTGTGTGTTTGTATGTGCGTCTGATAAAAGGGTGTGTGTGAAACAGACATGCCTGTCATCGCTCCAGATGACCATTGACCTTCAGCTCAAACCTCTTACAAATCAATCTCTTTTTCTTATTCAGTTACAATTGTACCTGCCACTACTGAGAATGACAAATGTCATTTTTTGACTTCATAGAAGAGGGGCTCAATACATATGTCACTGGAATAAGTGCTGTGACTCATCAAAACAACACAGGGGGGAATTTATGGTAATTCAATGTGAGTGAGGGGAAACAGCCAATGGGATCTACAGATAAACACAGGGGTCTGACATTGCCATTCAAGAGAGAAAAGGGGGCGGCTCTATAGACCTACAGATTCACTAAAGAAGTGGTCATCTGAGTAATGAGGTCATATAGAAAAGCATCTGATGAGTTACAGCCTGTAGTATATCC